>NW_028270171.1:20743030-20878030 GCF_037043375.1 Chiloscyllium plagiosum | reverse complement strand
ACTCACACACATACACACACACACTCACTCTCACACACACTCCCACTGACACACACACCACACACACAGACACACACTTACACACGCACTCACACTCACACAAACACACACACACAGACTCACACACTCACTCACACAGTCACACAATCACACACACACTCACACACACCACACAAACACCCACTCACACGCACACACACTCACACACACTCACAGACTCACACACACAGACACACACTTACACACACACACTCACACTCACACTCACACTGACACACACTCACTCACACATACACACACACTGACACACACAAACTCACACACTCACACACTCACAGACACAAACTCACACACACAGACACACACTAACACTCCCACTCGTACACACACTCACACACACACACTCACACACACACTCAGACACACACACTCACTCACATACACACACACACTCACACTCATACACTCACACACACTCACACACACACTCACGCACACAGATACACAAAATCTACACACACACAGACACACTCACACACACACTCTCTCACACACACACACTCACACACAGACACACACACTCACACACACACACTCACACACAGACACACACTCACTCACACATACACAAACTCACACGGACACACAGAAACTCACACACTCACACACTCACAGACACACACTCACACACACAGACACACACTCACACTCACACTCATACACTCACACACACACTCACACTCACACAGACACACACACACATAGACTCACACACACACTCACACAGACACACACTCACACACACACACAATCACACACAGACTCACACACACTCACATTCACACAAACACTCACATTCACACACACTCACACTGACACACACAAACTCACACTCTCACACACACAGACTCACACTCACACACACAGACACACACTCACACTCTCACACATACTCACACTCATACACACACACAGACACGCACACACACTCATACACACTCCCACATACACACAATCACTCTGACACACACAAACTCACACACTCACACACACAGATACACACTCACACACACAGACACACACTCACACTCACACACACACTCACACACGCACTCACACACAGACACACACACACTCACTCACACACACACACTCACACTCGCAACGCACGCACACAGACACACACACACTCACACTCACGCACAAAGACACACACACACTCACACACACCCACGGACTCACACACACATACACACACACACTCACACACACTCACACTGACACACACACACAATCACACACTCACACACACCACACACACAGACACACACTTACAAACACACTCACACTCACACAGACACACACACACAGACTCACACACACTCACGCAGACACACACTCACACTCACACACACACAATCACACACACACTCACACTCACACACACCAAACAAACACTCACTCACACACAGACACACTCACACACACTCACAGACTCACACACACAGACACACACTTCCACACACACTCACACTCACACACACTCACACATACACACACAAACCCACACACTCACACTCACACACACACTCACACTCATACACTCACACACAGACTCACACACACTCACGCACACAGACACACACATTCACACACATGCAGACACACTCACACACACACTCTCTCACACACACACTCTCACACACATACACACTCACACTCACTCTCACACACACTCACACTGACACACACACACAATCGCACACTCACACACACCACACACAGACACACACTTACACACACACACACTCACACAGACACACACACACAGACTCACACACACACTCACACAGACACACACACACAATCACACACACATTCACACTCACACACACCACACAAACACCCACTCACACGCACACACACTCACACACACTCACAGACTCACACACACAGACACACACTTACACACACACACTCACACTCACACACAGACACACACTCACACACACACTCACACACACACACACATACACTCACGCACACAGACACACACATTCACGCACACACAGACAAACTCACACACACAAACACCCACTCGCACTCACACTGACACACACAAACTCACACTCTCTCGCACACAGACTCACACAGACACACACTCACACTCACACACACACTCACACAGACACACACTCACACAGACACACACACACTCACACACACACTCACACTCATACACTCACACACACACAGACACACTCACGCACACAGATACACACATTCACACACACGCAGACACACTCACACACACACTCTCTCACACACACACACTCACACACAGACACACACACTCACACACACAAACTCACACACTCACACACACACACTCTCACACGCACTCACACACACACTCACTCAAAGACTCACACACACAGACACACACTTACACACACACTCACATCACACACAGACACACACATACACACACACTCACACAGACACACATTCACGCACACACAGACAAAGACAAACTCACACACACACTCTCTCACACACACTCACACTGACACACACAAACTCACACTCTCTCACACACAGACTCACACAGACACACACACACTCACACTCATACACTCACACACAGACACACACTCACACACACAGACACACACTCACACTCACACACACACTCACACTCATACACTCACACACTCACAGACACTTACACACACACTCACACACAGACACACACACACTCACACTGACACACACACACACAATCACACACACACACCACACACACAGACACACACTTACACACACACTCACACTCACACAGACACACACACACAGACTCACACACACACTCACACAGACACACACTCACACTCACACACACACAATCACACACAGACTCACACACACACCAACACAAACACCCACTCACACACAGACACACTCACACACACTCACAGACTCACACACAGACACACACTTACACACGCACACTCACACTCACACACACACACACACTCACACTGACACACACAAACTCACACACTCACACACTCACACAGACACACACTCACACACACAGACACACACTCACACTCACACACACACTCACACTCATACACTCACACACAGTCTCACACACACACTCACGCACACACTCACACTCATACACTCACACACACACTCTCTCACACACACACTCACACATACACACACTCACTCTGACACACACACTCACACACTCACACAGATACACACTCACACACACAGACACACACTCACACTCTCACACACACTCACACTCACACACACACTCACACACGCACAGACACACACACTCACTCACACACACACACTCACACTCACACTCACAACTCACGCACACAGACACACACACACTCACACTCACACACACAGACACTCACACTCACACACACCCACAGAATCACACACACATATACACACACTCACTCTCACACACTCACACTGACACACACACACAATCACACACTCACACACACCCACAGAATCACACACACATATACACACACTCACACACACACTCACACACACACAGACACACACACTCACTCACACACACACACTCACACTCACACTCACAACTCACGCACACAGACACACACACACTCACACTCACACACACAGACACTCACACTCACACACACCCACAGAATCACACACACATATACACACACTCACACACACACTCACACACACACAGACACACACACTCACTCACACACACACACTCACACTCACACTCACAACTCACGCACACAGACACACACACACTCACACTCACACACACTGACACACACACTCACACTGACACACACACACAATCACACACTCACAGACACCACACACACAGACACACACTTACACACACACTCACTCTCACACACTCACACACACTCACACTGACACACACACTCACTCACACACACACACTCACACTCACACTCACAACTCACGCACACAGACACACACACACTCACACTCACACACACAGACACTCACACTCACACACACCCACAGAATCACACACACATATACACACACTCACACTCACACACACACTCACACTCACACAGACACACACACACAGACTCACACACACACTCACGCAGACACACACTCACACTCACACACACACAATCAAACACACACCCACACTCACACACACCATACAAACACACACTCACATACACTCACAGACTCACACACACAGACACACACTTACACACACACTCACACTCACACACACACTCACACATACACACACACTCACACTGACACACACACTCACACTGACACACACACACAATCACACACTCACAGACACCACACACACAGACACACACTTACACACACACTCACACTCACACAGACACACACACACAGACTCACACACACACTCACGCAGACACACACTCACACTCACACACACACAATCACACACACACCCACACTCACACACACCATACAAACACCCACTCACACACACTCACAGACTCACACACAGACACACACTTACACACACACTCATACTCACACACACACTCACACATACACACACACACTCACACTGACACACACAAACTCACACACTCACACTCACACACACACTGACACTCATACACTCACACACACACACACACACACAGTCACGCACACAGACACACACATGCAGACACACTCACACACACACTCTCTCACTCACACACACCACACACAGACACACACTTACACACACACACTCACACAGACACACACACACAGACTCACACACACACTCACACAGACACACACTCACACTCACACACACACTATCACACACACATTCACACTCACACACACCACACAAACACCCACTCACACGCACTCACACGCACACACACTCACAGACTCACACACACTGACACACACTTACACACACACACTCACACTCACACACAGACACGCACTCACACACACACTCACACACACACACTCACACGCAGACACACACACACTCACGCACACAGACACACACATTCACGCACACACAAACTCACACACACAAACACCCACTCACACTCACACTGACACACACAAACTCACACTCTCTCACACACAGACTCACACAGACACACACTCACACTCACACACACACTCACACTCATACACTCACACACAGACACACACACACTCACTCGCACACACACTCACACAGACACACACTCACACACACAGACACACACTCACACACACTCACACTCATACACTCACACACACTCACACACACACTCACGCACACAGATACACACATTCACACACACGCAGACACACTCACACACAAACTCTCTCACACACACACACTCACACACAGACACACACACTCACACACACAAACTCACACACTCACACACACAGACTCACACGCACACACAGACACACACCCTCACACACACACTCTCACACGCACTCTCACACACACACTCACTCAAAGACTCACACACAGACACACACTTACACACACACTCACATCACACACTCACACACACACTCACACTCACACACACACTCACACTCACACACACACTCACATACACACGCAGACACACACACTCACACACACACACTCACAACTCATGCACACAGACACACACACACTCACACTGACACACACAGACACACACACTCACAACTCATGCACACAGACACACACACACTCACACTGACACACACAGACACACACACTCACACAGACACACACTCACACTCACACACACTCACACGCACACTCATGCACACAGACACACACATTCACACACACGCAGACACACACACACACTCACTCACACACACACTCACACACATACACACACACACTCACTCTCACACACAATCACACACTCACACTGACACACACAGACACACTTACACACACACTCACACTCACACATACACAAACACACAGACTCACACACACACTCACACAGACACACACTCACACTCACACACACACAATCACACACACACTCACACTCACACACACCACACAAACACCCACTCACACGCACACACACTTACACACACTCACAGATTCACACACACTTACACACACACACACTCACACACAGACACACACTCACATACACACTCACACACACACACACACTCACACGCAGACACGCACACACTCACGCACACACACATTCACGCACACACAGACAAACTCACACACACAGACACACACTTACACACACACACTGACACACAAACTCACACTCTCTCACACACAGACTCACACAGACACACACTCACACTCACGCACACACTCACACTCATACACTCACACACAGACACACACACACACACTCACACACACACTCACACTCATACACTCACACACAGACACAGACACACACACACTCACACTCACACACACTCACACATACACACACACTCACACTGACACACACAGACACACACACTCACACAGACACACACTCACACACACAGACACACACTCACACTCACACACACTCACGCACACAGACACACACATTCACACACATGCAGACACACACACACACTCACTCACACACACACACACACATACACACACACACTCACTCTCACACACAATCACACACTCACACTGACACACACACAGACACACACTTACACACACACTCACACTCACACAGACACAAACACACAGACTCACACACACACTCACACAGACACACACTCACACTCACACACACACAATCACACACACACTCACTCTCACACACACCACACAAACACCCACTCACTCGCACACACACTCACACACACTCACAGACTCACACACACAGACACACATTTACACACACTCACACTCACACACAGACACACACTCACACACACACACACACTCACACGCAGACACACACACTCACGCACACACACATTCACGCACACACAGACAAACTCACACACACAGACACACACTTACACACACACACTCACACTGACACACACAAACTCACACTCTCTCACACACAGACTCACACAGACATACACTCACATTCACACACACACTCATACACACAAACTCACACACTCACACACACACAGACTCACACGCACACACACACAGATACACACCCTCACACACCCTCACACACACACACACACACTCAAAGACTCACACACACAGACACACACACACACTCACTCACACACACAGACACACACTCGCACTCACACACACACACTCACATACACTCACTCACATGCACACTCACACACAGACTTACACACACACACACATGCTCACACACATGTTCACACACGCAGACTCACACACAGACACACACAGACTCACACACACGGACACACACACTCACACACAGACATACACAATCACACTTACACACACCACACACACACTCACACACACAGACGCACACTTACACACACACTCACACTCACACACACACACTCACACACACTCACACTCAGACACACACACACAATCATACTCACACACACCACAACAACACAGACGCACACTTACACACACACTCACACACACACACTCACATACACTCACACACACGCTCACACACACACTCACACACAGACATTCACACTCACACACAGAGAGACTCACATACACACACAAACGGACACACACACTCAAACTCACACACTCACACACACACTCACAATCACACACACCACACATACACACACTCACACACACACACTCACACACACACGCACACTCACACACACACAAACACACACTCACAGGCACATACACTCACACACACTCACAGAGTCACACACAGACACACACTATCACACACACTCACACAGACAGACACACACTCACACTCACGCACACAGACACACACACTCACACTCACACATACAGACACACACACTCTCACACACACACTCTCACACACACAGACACACACACTCACACACACACAGACACACACTCACACTCACACTCACGCACACAGACACCCACACTCACACTCACACATACAGACACACACACTCTCACACACACACTCTCACACACACAGACACACACACTCACACACACAGACACACACTTACACACACACTCACACTCACACAGACTCACACACACAGACTCACACACACACTCACACAGACACACACTCACAATCACACACACTCTCACACTCATACACTCACACACACTCACACACACACTCACGCACACAGGCACACACATTCACACACACGCAGACGCACTCACACACACACTCTCTCACACGCACTCACACACAGACACACACACACACAAACTCACACACTCACACTCACACACACACTCACACTCACACACACACTCACATACACACGCAGACACACACACTCACTCACACACACACAATCACACACACAAACTCACACTCACACACACACTCACATACACACTCACATACACACGCAGACACACACACTCACTCACACACACACGCTCACAACTCATGCACACAGACACACACATACTCACACTCACACACACAGACACATACACACACACACACACCCACGGACTCACACACACATACACACACACACACTGACTCTCACACACGCACACACACTCACACTGACACACACACAATCACACACTCACACACACCACACACACAGACACACACTTACACACACACTCACACTCACACAGACACACTCACACACTTACACACATACTCACACTCACACAGACACACACTCACACTCACACACACACAATCACACACACACTCACACCGACACACACCACACAAACACCCACACACACACACACTCACACACACTCACAGACTCACACACACAGACACACACTTACACATACCCACTCACACACACACACACATACACACACACTCACACTGACACACACAAACTCACACACACACTCATACACACAGACACACACTCACACTCACACACACACTCACAGTCATACACTCACACACACTCACACACACACTCACGCACACAGACACACACATTCACACACACGCAGACACACTCACACACACACTCACTCACACACATACACACACACACTCACTCTCACACACTGACATTGACACACACACAATCACACACTCACACACACCACACACACACACTTACACATACACTCACACTCACACAGACACACACACAGACTCACACACACACTCACACAGACACACACTCACACACACACAATTACACACACACTCACACTCACACACACCACACAAGCACCCACTCACAAGCACACACGCTCACACACACTCACAGACTCACACACACAGACACACACTCACACACAAACACTCACACGCAGACACACACACACTCACGCACACTGACACACACATTCACGCACACACAGACAAACTCACACACACACTCTCTCACACACACACACAAACTCACACTCTCTCACACACAGACATACACTCACACTCACACACACTCACACTCATACACTCACACACAGACACACACACACTCACACTCACACACACTCACACATACACACACACTCACACTGACACGCACAAACTCACACACTCACACAGACACACACTCACACTCACACATACACTCACACTCATACACTCACACACACACTCACGCACACAGACACACATATTCACACACACGCAGACACACTCACACACACACTCTCTCACACACACACACACTCACACACAGACACACACACACTCACATTCACACACACACACTCACACACACAAACTCACACACTTACACACACACACACACTCACTCACACACACTGACACACACTGACACACACTCGCACTCACACACACTCACACTCACACTCACACACACTCACTCACATGCACACTCACACTCACACACAGACTCTCTCACACACACACACACTCACATACATGTTCACACCCGCAGACTCACACACACAGACACACACAGACTCACACACACAGACACACACACTCACACACACCACACACACACTCACACACACAGACGCACACTTACACACACACTCACACACACACACTCACACACACACTCACACTCAGACACACACACAATCATACTCACACACACCACAACAACACAGACGCACACTTACACACACACTCACACACACACACTCACATACACTCACACACATGCTCACACACACACTCACACAAAGCCATTCACACTCACACACTCACACGCACAGAGACTCACACACACACACAAACGGACACACACACTCATACTCACACACTCACACTCACACACACACTCACAATCACACACACCACACATACACACACTCACACACACACACGCTCACACGCACACTCATACTCACACACACAAATACACACTCACAGGCACATACACTCACACACACTCACAGAGTCACACACACAGACACACACTATCACACACACACACACAGACACACACTCACGCACACAGACACACACACTCACACTCACACATACAGACACACACACTCTCACACACACACTCTCACACACACAGACACACAGACACAGACACACACTTACACACACACTCATACACTCACACAGGCACACACACACAGACTCACACACACACTCACACAGCCACACACTTACAATCACACACACTCTCACACTCATACACTCACACACACTCACACACACACTCACGCACACAGACGCACACATTCACACACACGCAGACACACTCACACACACACTCACACACAGACACACACACACTCACACTCACACACACACACTCACACACAAACTCACACACTCACACTCACACACACACTCACACTCACACACACTCACATACACACGCAGACACACACACTCACACACACACACACACTCACACACACAAACTCACGCACTCACACTCACACACACACTCACACTCACACACACACTCACATACACACGCAGACACACACACTCACTCACACACACACTCACAACTCATGCACACAGACACACACACACTCACACTCACACACAGACACACACACACTCACACACACCCACGGACTCACACACACTCACTCTCACACACGCACACACATTCACACTGACACACACACACAATGACACACTCACACACACCACACACACAGACACACTTACACACACACTCACACTCACACAGACACACACACACAGACTCACACACACACTCACACAGACACACACTCACACTCACACACACACAATCACACACAAACACCCACTCACACGCAAACACACTCACACACACTCACAGACTCACACACAGAGACACACACTTACACATACACACTCACACTCACACACACTCACACATACACACACACTCACACTGACGCACACAAACTCACACACTCACACACTCACACAGACACATACTCACACACACAGACACACACTCACACACACTCACACACACACTCACGCACACAGATACACACATTCACACACACGCAGACACACTCACACACACACTCACTCACACACACACTCACACACATACACACACACACTCACTCTCACACACTCACACACACTCACACTGACACACACACAATCACACACTCACACACACCACACACAGACACACACTTACACACACACTCACACAGACACACACACACACTTACACACATACTCACACTCACACAGACACACACTCACACTCACACACACACAATCACACACACACTCACACCGACACACACCACACAAACACCCACTCACACGCACACACACTCACACACACTTACAGACTCACACACACAGACACACACTCACACAGACACACACACAAACTCACACACACACACTCACACACACAGACACACACTCACACTCACACACACACTCACAGTCATACACTCACACACACTCACACACACACTCACGCACACAGACACACACATTCACACACACACATACACACACACACTCACTCTCACACACTCACACACACTCACACATACACACACACTCACACTGACACGCACACACTCACACTCACATATACACTCACACTCATACACTCACACACACACACTCACACTCCCGCACACAGACAAACACATTCACACACACGCAGACACACTCACACACACACTCTCGCTCACACACACACACACTCACAAACAGACACACACACACTCACACACACAAACTCACACACACACAGACTCACACGCACACACACAGACACACACCCTGACACACACTCTTACACACACTCTCACACACACACAAACTCAAAGACTCATACACACAGACACACACTTACACACACACACTCACTCACACACACAGACACACACTCGCACTCACACACACACTCACACTCACACACACTCACAGACTCACACACACAGACACACACTTACACACACACACTCACACACACAGACCCCCACTTACACACACACTCACACTCACACAAACACACACACACAGACTCACACACACACTCACACAGACACACACTCACACTCACACACACACAATCACACACACTCACACTCACACACACCACACAAACACCCACTCACACGCACACACACTCACACACACCCACAGACTCACACACAGACACACACTTATACACACACACTCACACTCACGCACACACTTACACATACACACACTCACACTGACACACACAAACTCACACACTCACACACTCACACAGACACACACTCACACACACAGACACACACTCACACTCACACACACTCACGCTCATACACTCACACACACACTCACGCACACAGACACACACATTCACAGACACACTCATACACACTCTCTCACACACACACACATACACTCACTCTCACACACTCACACACACTCACACTGACACACACACAATCACACACTCACACACACCACACACACAGACACACACATACACACACACTCACACTCACACAGACACACACACACACACTCACACACACACTCACACAGACCCACACTCACACTCACAAACACATAATCACACACACACTCACACTCACACACACCACACAAACACCTACTCACACGCACACACACTCACACACACTCACAGACTCACACACAGACACACACTTACACACAGACACTCACACACACAGACACACACTCACACACACACTCACACGCAGACACACACACACTCACGCACACAGGCACACACATTCACGCACATACAGACAAACTCACACACACACTCTCTCACACACACTCAGACTGACACACACAAACTCACACTCTCTCACACACAGACACACACTCACACTCAGACACACACTCACGCTCATACACTCACACACAGACACACACACACTCACACACACACTCTCACAGATAAACACACACTCACACTGACACACAAAAAACTCACACACACACACTCACACTGACACACACTCACACACTCACACTCACACACATACTCACACACACGTTCACACACACAGACTCACACACAGACTCACACACACGGACATACACACTCACACACAGACACACACACAAATTCACTCTCATACACACCACACACACTCACACACACACAGACTCACACTTACACACACACTCACACTCACACTCAGACACACACACACACAATCACACTCACACACAGACGCACACTTACACACACGCTCTCACACACACACTCACATACACTCACACACACACACTCACACACACACTCAAACGGACACACACACTCATACTCACACACTCACACTCACACACACACTCACAATCACACACACCACACATACACACACTCACACGCACACACACTCACACACACACCCTCACACACACACACACACTCACACGCACACTCACACTCACACACACAAACACACACTCACAGGCACATACACTCACACTCACAGAGTCACACACACAGACACACACTATCACACACACTCTCACACACACAGACACACACTCACACTCACGCACACAGACACACACACTCACACTCACACATACAGACACACACACAGACACACACACACACACTCTCTCACACACACTCACACGCACACACTCACACACACTCTCACATACAGGCACACACACACTCTCACTCACGCACTCATTCACATAGACACACACACTCACACTCACACACACAGAGTCACACGCACACACACAGACACACATACACGCACACTCACACACACACACACACTCACACTGACACACACAAACTCACACACACACAGACACACTCACACACAGACACACACTCACACTCACACACACACTCACACTCATACACTCACACACACAGACACGCACACACACACAGACACACACATTCACACACACGCAGACACACTCACACACACACACACAATCACCCACACAAACTCACACACACAGACTCACACGCACACACAGACTCACACGCACACACACACACACTCTCACACACACTCTCACACACACACTCAAAGACTCACACACACAGACACACACTTACACACACACTCACTCACACACACAGACACACACTCACACCCACTCACTGACACACACACTCACACTCACCCACAGACTAACACACTCACACACACACTCACACACACAGACACACACACTCACACTCACACACACACTCACACTCAGACACACACACAATCACACTCACACATACCACGCACACACTCACACACACACAGACGCACACTTACACACACACTCAAACACACACACACACACACACTCACACACACTCACACACACACACCACACACACACACTTACACACACACTCACACACACAAACTCACATACACTCACACACACTCACACACACTCACACACAGACATTCACACTCACACACTCACACACACACACAGACTCACACACACACTCAAATGGACACACACACTCATACTCACACACTCACACACACACTCACAATCACACACACCACACAAACATACACTCACACACACAACCTCACACGCACACTCACACACACACAAACACACACTCACAGGCACATACACTCACACTCACTCACAGAGTCACACACACAGGCACACACTATCACACACACTCACACACACAGACACACACTCACACTCATGCACACAGACACACACACTCACCCTCACACATACAGACACACACACAGACACACTCACACACACACACACACTCTCACACACACAGACACACACTCTCACACACACACTCTCACGCACACTCTCACACACAGGCACACACACTCTCTCACTCACACACTCATGCACATAGACACACACACACACACTCACGTACACACAGACACACACACACGCACACTCACACACACACACTCACACACACACACAGACACACACACATAAATTCACACTAACACACACAGAGACACACCCTCTCACACACACAGGCGCACATGCACACTCACACTCATACACACAAACACAGACACGCACACACTGACACACACACTGACACACACACAGACACACACACTCACACACAGACACACACACGCAGCCACACACATACTCACATACACTCACACACGCACACTCACACACACGCAGACACACACAGACATACACACACACACAGACGCACTCACACATACACACTCACACAGACGCACTCACACACACAAACTCACACACACACACAGACACACACACTCATGCACACACACACGCACAGGCACACACACATGGCATGGGTATGGCGGGTGAAGGGTGTCAACGCTACCGCTTATGGTCTGGGGGGACTGAGAAAAAGAAGCGAATACCATCCAGAGGACGGACTCCTCCGCTCAGACCTGATCTCACTTTCATCAAATATTTCTGTTCCGTTTTTATGATGATGCAACATTTGTGTTGAAACAGTGAGCACTTGTTCCAAAAGTGACGCGATGGTTAAAACACAAGCAGGATAGTTAGAGTCTCCTCACTGACCATTCAGGTCAGAGTCACACCTTCAGTGTGACCCCCCCCCCCCACCCCACTGTGGGGTGTCACTGATGGACAGTGTTGATCATATCCCTGACCCCTGACCCCTGACCCTTACCCTGACTCTGACAGTGCCAGTGCCTCAATACGGGCAAATGTGGCATCATTGGGCAAGCGCTTCAGATACACCCGCCTTTGCCCCCCCTCCCCGTTCCACACCCCCTCCCCATCCCTCAATCCCTCCCCATCCCTCATCCCCTCCCCATCCCTCACCCCCTTCCCATCCCTCAGCCCCTCCCCATTCCACACCCCCTCCCCATCCCTCACCACATCCCATTCCTCACCCCCTTCAATCCCTCACACCCTCCCCATTCCACACCCCCTCCCCATCCCTCACCACATCCCATTCCTCACCCCCTTCAATCCCTCACACCCTCCCCATTCCTCACCCCTTTCCCATCCCTCACCCCCTCCCCATCCCTCACACCCTCCCCATTCCACACCCCCTCCCCATCCCTCACCACATCCCATTCCTCACCCCCTTCAATCCCTCTCTCCCTGCCCATCCCTCACCCCCTCCCCGTTCCACACCCCCTCCCCATTCCTCACCCCCTCCCCATCCATCACCCCCTCCCCATCCCTCAATCCCTCCCCATCCCTCACCCCCTCCCCTTCCCTCACCCACTCCCCATTCCTCACCCCCTTCCCATCCCTCATCCCCTCCCCATCCCTCACCCCCTCCCCGTTCCACACCCCTTCCCCGTTCCTCACCCCCTCCCCATCCGTCACCCCCTCCCCATCCCTCATGCCCTCCCCATCCCTCACCCCCTCCCCTTCCCTCACCCACTCCCCATTCCTCACCCCCTTCCCATCCCTCATCCCCTCCCCATCCCTCACCCCCTCTCCATCCGTCAACCCCTCCCCATCCATCAACCCCTCCCCATCCATCACCCCCTCCCTATCCCTCAATCCCTCCCCGTTCCACACCCACTCCCCGTTCCTCACCCCCTTCCCATTCCTCACCCCCTCCCCATCCCTCACCCCCTCCCCATCCCTCAATCCCTCCCCATCCCTCACCCACACCCCATTCCACACCCCCTTCCCATCCCTCACCTCCTCCCCATCCCTCACACCCTCCCTATTCCACACCCCCTCCACATCCCTCACCCCTTCCCCATCCGTCAACCCCTCCCCATCCCTCAACCCCTCCCCATCTCTCACCCCCTCCCCATCCCTCACCCCTCCCCATCCCTCACACCCTCCCCATTCCACACCCCCTCCCCATCCCTCACCTGATCCCCATTCCTCACCCCCTCCCTATCCCTCACCCCCTCCCCATTCCACACCCTCTCCCCATCCCTCAACCCCTTCCCATCCCTCACCCCCTCCCCATTCCTCAACCCCTTCCCATCCCTCACCCCCTTCCCATCCCTCACCCCCTCCCCATCCCTCACACCCTCCCTATTCCACACCCCCTCCCCATCCCTCAACCCCTCCCCATCTCTCACCCCCTCCCCATTCCTCACCCCTCCCCATCCCTCACACCCTCCCCATTCCACACCCCCTCCCCATCCCTCACCTGATCCCCATCCCTCACCCCCTCCCCATCCCTCACCCCCTCCCCATCCCTCACTCCCTCCCCATTCCTCACCCCTCCCCATTCCACACCCCCTCCCCTTTCCTCACCCCTTCCCTATCCCTCACCCCCCCTTTCTGCACCCCCTCCCTACCCCTCACCCTCTCCCCTTTCCTCACCCCCTCCCTCGATCCAGTCCTCGATCACTGCCCTGAGCCAGTCTCATGTTAAATTCCCACCCCATGCTTCCTCAGGGAGCTACATCCCTGTAAATTCTGTCAGCGCTATTTTCAGGGTGGGCCGTGGCTGGGTTGGAGAGCCCAGGGCTGCACCCAGAAGCTGGGATTGGAGAGTGAGACATGATGGCTGTTCCTGAGGTCAGTTTGGGTGGCAGGGGCATTGAACCCGGCAGGTGGGAACCGCAGCACGTACCCACCAGTTACCACTCAGACAGGGCAGGCTCCTGGATGGCCAGTGGAGGTCATTAGGTAGGGGAGTTAATGCCCACTGCAGGGTCACAGCGTTCCCCTGTCCATATTTACTCACATTCCCCATCTGGGCAATATAACCACCCTGAGGAAGTGCCTATGGGTTGGAGGGAGTCCCTCACTCATTACACAGTGGTGTGTTATGAAGGTGTAGATGTGTGCTGTACCTTTAAGAGAGTTGAAGAGCTGGCAAGCAGCTGACAAAGCATGGAGAGTCCTGAACGCAGAAACAGTGTAACACTTGGTCAAAACAAACAGCAGCAGCTGGGTTGCCATGAAACAAAAACAAATTCGAATCCGGCAAATCCATTTAAATTATGCCCCAAGAAACCGAAATCCAATCAAATTTGAATTTACTATTTTGATAATATTAAAACCAATGAAAAAATCTGATGTTCTGGGGTATAAACCTGGACATTTGAACAGTTAGGGGGAGAACTACCAAAAACCAACAAATGCAGACTGCGAACTGAAGAGCTTTCTGAAAGGGACCTGTCTGTGGAGAATCTGTGCAGCCGAACATCAAAGCCTACCTGGGGAGGATCTCCAGAGGAACATCTCTAAAGGAGATGCGGCAAAACTGACTGGTTTTGAAACGTGATTTTTTTTTTGTGAATCTTAATCGTGTTTTTTTTATCGAACTGGTATTGTAGAGTGGGAGGTAAAAGCTAGGTTTAAGAGAAAGGAATTGTAACTAGATGTTGGTTTTAATATTCTCTGATGGACTTAAAGAATAAAGTTGTTCATTTTCACTTTAAATGGTAATCTCTTTGCCTCTTGGAGGTTACAGCACGGGGTAAATCTGTGTTATGTGGCTGGTTTAAATTAGCAGAGGGGGTTTACCCCATGTCACAGCGGGTGCCTGATGGATGGGCCTGGAGTGGGCAAGGGCATTGAGAGCCATCAGGTATAGCAGCAGAATTAGGCCGCTCGGCCCATCGAGTCTGCTTCATCATTTGATCGTGTCTGATACGTTTCTCGGCCGCATTCTCCTGCCTTCTCCCTGTAACCTTTGATCCCTTTATTAATCAAAGGACATACCCCTCCCTTCAACACACTCAGTGACTTGGCCTTGACAGCCTCCTGTGGCAATGAGTTTCCACAGATTAACCACCTCCAACTGAAGGAATTTTCCGACTCTTTGTTCCAAAGAGTCATCCCCTCACCCTGAGGCTGCGCCCTCGGGTCCTAGTCTCTCCAATTGGTGGAGACATTTTCTTGCCCGCTCTATCCAGGCCCCTCAGTATTCTGTAAGTTTCAATCCAACCCCCCCCTTCATCCTTCTAAACTCCATCGAGTACAGACCCAGAGCCCTCATATGACAAGCTCACCTCACACCAGCCCTTCCCTCGGCACCAATCCCCAGGTGTGACTCACCTCCCCCCCCCCCACCTCTCACCTCAGGGTCTTGGTCACTCGGCAATCCCAGGCCTCAGGCTGATGTAATACCGGGAGTGGACACCAGGTTGTCAGGTGGTGCTGTCGAGCAGCAAAGAGTTGCCCCCCTCGGAGTGAGTGGCATCCATTGGTGGGCGGGAACCTCATTCTCAACTCCCATTGGTCACCTCCTCCATTACCTTCCACACGATGGACCCATACTTCTGCTTTGAAGATTGGGTGCCAGGTCCCATTGGGAGGCATTGACCCAAAGAGACCACCCCACGACCACCTGGTGAAGGAGCAGTGCTCCGAAAGCTAGTGCTTCCAAATAAACCTGTATAACCTGGTGTTGGGTGATTTTTAACTCTGTACCCAAAGAGAAAGCATGTGCCAAAGCCTGAACCCTTGGCCATCAAGGAACAAAGAATACAGACCCAGCTTCAGTGCTGAAGGGTGGTGCCTTTATTACAGATCCCACACTCGGTCAACTCCACCTCCCACCAGCTTTTACCACACACAACCAGCAATGTGGGTATTCCGGAGGTTAGCGAGGGTTTTGGGGATATTCCGGCTGATAAGGGGCAGGAGTGAGATCGCGATGTACGGCTAAATCCCAATACAATGTGAAAGGGCAGCAAGAATGGGGGAGGGAGAGGCCAGGCCGAGGTCTGGCGCCCATTGGCTGGCGAGATGTCGGAATCGTTCTGGATTGTCACGGAGTCAAATCGAAATGGGTTACCAGGGCGACAAGATCGGGTTGGTCAGAACGGCTGGGAGATCCGGAACCTGGGGTGGGGGCAGGTGAGGAATCAGTGGATCACGTCAGCTATCCAATCAGACATCCCGCGTCATGACTTTGCTGGACGTGTGGTTGATAAGGTCAGACCATGAGCCATAGGAGCAGGAGTAGGCCATTCAGCCCCTCCAGCCCGGTCTGCTGCACGGCTAAGTTATGGGCCCAAATGCAGTCCACCGAGCCCAGGAGAGGCCCTTCGGCCTATCAAGACTGTGCTGAGTCTTTTCCTGCCCGTCTGACCAGCACAGTGCAGGTGAGAGGCAGGGTAAATCCCCCCCCCCCCCCAAATGCGATCCACTTCAGGATCTATCCGGATCACAGTCAGACCAGTGGTGGGCACACAGCAGGAACACAAAGCAGGAACATAGCAGTTAGGAGCGGGAATAGGCAATTCAGCCCTTGAAGCCCACTCCGTCATTTAAAATGACCATGGCTAAACTTATCCTGGTCTCAGTCAACAGGTGTGGTGCTGGAAAAGCACAGCAGGTCAGGCAGCATCCGAGGAGCAGGAGAGTCGATGTTTTGGGCATAAGCTCTTCATCAGGAATAGTCCTGGTCTCATATCCTGCCTGCTCCCCCTAGTCCTTTATCCCATTTTCCGTCAGAAACGTATCCATCACTTTCCTGGATCTGTTGGTTAATTCTGCCCCCACTGCGCTCTGGGGCAGTGAGTTCCACAGAGTCACATCCCTCTGGGAGAAGGAGTTCCGCCCCACCTGGGGTTTGAACCTACGCCCCCCCTCACGCTATATCCGTGGCCTCTTGTTCTGGGTCCAACTGTGCCGCCATGAGGTATCTGTCTGGGTATCGTGTCAGACTCACCCTCATCGCTTTCCCGGACCCTGCGTTGTAATGACACCTCGGAATGGGCTGATCGGGGTCAAACCATGTGCATGGGGCTCGACCCTAGCCGATCAATAAAGTCAATCAAAGCTGGTTTAACATTGAAGAGAACGTTTACTTGTGTGAAAATGAAGACTAATTGTTTCACAGAAATGTACAAGAGATTTACAGGCACCAAGAGGCGTGTACTGGAAATCGAATACTTGATATACCCCTCCCCGCATTGACAGATTAACACAACCCCTTATTTAATCTGGAAAGATCCATCCGCTCAATGCACCGGCCGGTCATTTCAATGGCCACCTTCCTTCCCAACAAGACCGCTCTGCCCGTCCAATCTCCTGCTTGCTCACAGGCGAGTGACAGGGAGGAGGAATTAAGCGTTATTGCGTGTAAGACCTCACCCAGGGTCATCGGGGGGTGTGGGGGGCGGAGGCAGTGAGGGATCAGTGGCTGGGGGTGGGGGGAGGGGCTGGACTTTGCATTTTTAATCAGGCCAAATATTAGGAGCAGACACCCATCAGGCCATTCGACCCGCACACCCTTTCCCCACAGCCCTGTAATCTTTTCCCCATTTGTTTGATCAGTGCAGGACTTAATGGTAAGGTCCTAGGGAGTGTTGCTGAACAAAGAGACCTTGGAGTGCAGGCTCATAGCTCCTTGAAAGTGGAGTCGCAGGTAGATAGGATAGTGAAGAAGGCGTTTGGTATGCTTTCGTTTATTGGTCAGAGTATTGAGTACAGGAGTTGGGAGGTCATGTTACAACTGTTGGAATATTGTGTTCAGTTGTGGCTTCCATCCTATCGGAAGGATGTTGTGAAACTTGAAAGGGTTCAGAAAAGATTTACAAGGATGTTGCCAAGAATGGAAGATTTGAGCTATACGGAGAGGCTGAACAGGCTGGGGCTGTTTTCCCTGGAGCTTCAGAGGCTGAGGGGTGACCTTATAGTGGTTTATAAAATCATCAGGGGCATGGATAGGGTAAATAGACAAAGTCTTTTCCCTGGGGTCGGGGAGTCCAGAACTAGAGGGCATAGGTTTAGGTTGAGAGGGGAAAGATATAAAAGAGACCTAAGGGGCAACGTTTTCACATAGAGGGTGGTACGTGTATGGGATGAGCTGCCAGAGGATGTGGTGGAGGCCGGTACAATTGCAACATTTAAGAGGCATTTGGATGGGTATATGAATAGGAAGGGTTTGGAGGGATATGGGCCGGGTGCTGGCAGGTGGGACTAGGTTGGGTTGGGATATCTGGTCGGCATGGACGGGTTGGACCGAAGGGTCTGTTGCGTGCTCTATGGCTTGATGTCCTTTGCGAAGTTTGATTCAGACTGGGGCTCTCCCGCCATCTTAGCAACAGCTTTCCAGAACCCAACAACTCACCATGCAGGAAATTCCCCCCTCTTCCTCCACCATCTCCCTCCATCCCTCCCTCCTTCCAACCCTTCCTCTCTTCATCCCTCCCTCTATCTGTCCCTCTTTCCATCCCTCCCTCTCCCTATCTCTCCCTCTCTCCATCCTTCCGTCTCGCCATCCCTCCCTCTCTCCTTCCTCCTTCTCTCCATCCCTCTCTCTTTGCTTCACTCCATCTCTCCTTCCTTCCTCTCTCCTGCACTCTCTCTCTCCATCACTCCCTTCCTCCATTTCTCCATCCCTCTCTCTCTCTCTCTCTCTCCATCCCATCTCACCAGGGTGAACTCAGACCCTCGATACCTTTCCTCAACGCTGCTGCCTTTGATCAGGAAACACACAAAGTCGTGATCAGGCCTTGGTGAAAATTGATCACCTGGAGAAATGGAAGTAGATCCTGGACCTTTGGATCATCACTGAATCCCTATGATGGGGAAAGAGGCCATTCGGCCCATCGGATCCACCATCTGAAGAGCATCCTGCTCAGACCTCCCCACCCTATGCCTGTAACCCTGCATTTCCCACGGCTAATCCACCCTGACCCGCACATCTTTGGACTGTGGGAGGAAACCGGAGCACCCGGAGGAAACCCACGCAGACACGGGGAGAATGTGCAAACTCCACACAGACAGTCACCCGAGGCTGGAATCAAACCTGGGACCCTGACGGGATGATCCTGAAGATGATTCTGGAATCTGGGATAATCCCGGAATCCGAGATGATCCTGGGGTGAGAGAGTAGGAGATTCTCATTCAATTGAGGGATCCAGGAATGGGAAGGAGTGGACGGCCTTTGGGGGTGGGACATTGTGGGTGGGTGGCGTAAAGGGATGGTGGTTTCGAAGGTCTCTGGCCATGTGTGACCCCCCCCCATGCCCAGGGTACGTTCTCGGGCACACACCCGCAGTCAAGACCACTCGGCTCAGGACGTGCTAGCCCACCCTCCCACAGAGGGTATGAGGAGATCCCATCCTTTCCACAACAGGGTTAGTCACACCACTGCAAGAAGGAGTGACATTATGAATAAACGTCCTTGCCCCCCCCCATCCCCCCCAGCCACCAGAGATGCCCAGCAACTGAGGTTTGTGGGTTAAAGCGAGGACGTGCCATTCAGATGCCGGGCTTGATCCCCAATGCCACCTTGCCCGTCCCTGAGTGATGAACGAGTTCATGTTGACACAGTCAGGTGCCCATCGAGGACAGAGCTCCCAACACCCCCCAACAACGACTCGCTCGGTACCCAGAATGCTTTGGGCAGGTTTTACCGCCTGGTGTGAGGGGGGCGGGGGGGGGGGGTTGGTGGTTGGGAACAGAGAGGGTACCAACCCAACCCTCAGCTCACACAGGGCACCTTGATGTGGCAAGGCCTTGGGCCCCTCCAATGGAGGTAGAATGATGACTGTCCTAAACATCAGTTCCCATGGCAACGGGACATTGGCAAACAGAGATAGTGTCACATTAATCCCCCTTCCCCCAGCCACTGCCATTGTGTTAAGGACGTACGATCAGTTGTGATTCTGTACAAACAATTGGTTGATTTCTACCATCTAGAGTTTCACAAACAGCCAACGTTCCGTTGACACAAGTTACAGGTTTTTAGTCCAATAAAAATATACATTACACGTTTATCAATGTTTTTTTGCTGTGAGCTGTCAAAGGCCACCACAAAAACGGCCTCAGGACAATCTGCGTTTGGTGTGTGACGGCGGTTTCCCCGGTGCCCCTGTCATTTCACCACCCCCCCTGCCCCCTCCGATGCCAGGCCTGGGTATGAGCCACCCGACAGCTCACTGTCAGTGCTGGGATCTTCCTCTGCAATCAGGGCGTGGCCAAGTGCTCCCGCAGCCCGATGCCCACGTTCAGAGAGCTGAGCACAGCTTGTGGCTGATGGGCTGAAGGGCACAAACAGTGAGAGGAACAGAAAGGGACTCAGGTTCAAATGATGATAGTGATTATACGGCCTGGAAATCAGGGACAAGTATACATGATCCTCGGGCACTGTACAAGGTCAGGCGAGTCTGTCTCTGTACACAGACAGTGTCTCTCTCTCTCTCTCTCTCTTTCTACACGGACAGTGTCTCTGTCTCTGTGCACAGAGGGTGTGTCTGTCTCCCTCTCTCTACACACACAGTGTCTCTCTGTCTCTGTGCAGAGTGTCTCTCTGTCTCTTTCTCTCTACATGGACAGTGTCTCTGTGCAAAGAGAGTGTCTCTCTGTCTCTGTACGCAGGCAATGTCTCTCTGTCTCTGTGCAGTGTCTCTGTCTCTTTCTTTCTACACGGACAGTGTCTCTCTGTCTCTGTGCAGTGTCTCTGTCT
The DNA here is from genome assembly GCF_037043375.1 of Chiloscyllium plagiosum. Taxonomy (NCBI): domain Eukaryota; kingdom Metazoa; phylum Chordata; class Chondrichthyes; order Orectolobiformes; family Hemiscylliidae; genus Chiloscyllium; species Chiloscyllium plagiosum. Next base: position 20,853,190 of record NW_028270171.1, on the reverse strand, counting down.
CTCTCTCTACATGGACAGTGTCTCTCTGTCTCTGTGCAGTGTCTCTGTCTCTCTCTCTACATGGACAGTGTCTCTCTGTCTCTGTGCAGTGTCTCTGTCTCTCTCTCTACATGGACAGTGTCTCTCTGTCTCTGTGCAGTGTCTCTGTCTCTCTCTCTACATGGACAGTGTCTCTCTGTCTCTGTGCAGTGTCTGTCTCTTTCTCTTTACATGGACAGTGTCTCTCTGTCTCTGTGCAGTGTCTGTCTCTTTCTCTTTACATGGACAGTGTCTCTCTGTCTCTGTGCAGTGTCTGTCTCTTTCTCTTTACATGGACAGTGTCTCTCTGTCTCTGTGCAGTGTCTCTGTCTCTCTCTACACGGACAGTGTCTCTCTGTCTCTGTGTAGTGTCTCTGTCTCTTTCTCTCTACACGGACAGTGTCTCTCTGTCTCTGTGCAGTGTCTCTGTCTCTTTCTCTCTACATGGACAGAGTCTCTGTCTCTGTGCAGTGTCTCTCTGTCTCTGTGCAGTGTCTCTCTGTCTCTTTCTCTCTACACGGACAGAGTCTCTGTCTCTGCACACGAACAATGTCTCTCTGTCTCTGTGCACAGGCTCTCTCTCTTTCTCTCTCTCTCTCTACATGGAGAGTGTGTCTCTCACTTTTTGTCTCCACACAGAGAGTGTCCATTTGTCTACATATAGAGTGCCTCTCTGTCTCTCCCTGCTCAGAGAGTCTCTCTCTCTCTCTCTCTACAGAAGAGTGTGTCTCTCTCCACACCCACTAATGAATGGGGGAGTGATTTGTCTCTATACCTGATCAGTACTAATTTTGAAATGGTCTGAAATTATTCTGGCAGGGTATAACATTCCCAGAGAAGGTTGTAAAGACTGTGAGCACATCAAATCAGGAATGGGTGAATGAGTTTAACTTCCTAACCTGATGGGGAGAGACGATTAATACTGAACCCTCCGATACGTTAATGATCAGGGTGATGACAAACTGGAGGAATGTTTCCGGAAGCGATGCAAGGATTTGGATGTGCCCTGGTCCGGAGAGGGTTGGGATATTTGGTAAACTCCTGGATCAGGCCATTCAGCCCAACTGGTCCATGCTGCTGTGTATAGTCTACACCAGCCTCTGCCTATCTCTCATCCCATCAGTCCAGCAACATACACCTATTCTGGCTTTATTGTTAGTCCAAACTGTTCTTGGGCTAACAGGACGAGAAACAAGCCCTTAAACTGAAATAGTCAGAGAGCTGGACACTGCCCTAAACATTGACAGAGCAGTGAGTCCCGCCGGGAATACTGGAGTGCTAACTTTGGCAGCTGTCAGCTATTGGGTTTGTGAGAAACAATCCTGTTTGCTATTGGATGGTAAAAATAGGGGCAGGAGTAGGCCATCTGGTCCTTAGATTAGATTCACTACAGTATGGAAACAGGCCCTTCGGCCCAACAAGTCCACACTGACTCTTTGAAGAGTAACCCACCCAGACCCATTCCCCAACCCTACATTTACCCCTGACTCATGCACCTAACACAATGGGAAACTTAGCACGGCCAATCCACATCTCTTGGACTGTGGGAGGAAACCGGAGGAAACCCACACAGACACGGGGAGAATGTGCAAACCCCACACAGACTGGAGCCCCAGGTGGGAATTGAACCTGGGACCCTGGCGCTGAGAGGCAGTAGTGCTAACCACTGAGCCACCGTGTCGCCCTTCAACATGTCTATTGCAGATTATCCAACTGAATCCCCCGTTCCCACTTCCTCCCCCATATCCCTTAACCCGAAGAACTGTATCCAGCTGCTTCTTAAACATTCAATGTTTTTGCCTCACGTTTTCTGTTGTAAAGCATTCCACAGGCTCCCCCCACTCCCTGGGTGAAGAAATATCTCCCCATCTCAGTCCAAAACAGCCCAGCCTGTATCTTTAACCTGTGACCCTCTGGTTATGGACTCAGTGGTCATCGGGAGCACCCTTGGTGTGTTTACCTTGTCTGATCCTGTTCGCATTTTAGAGGTTTCGATGAGATGCCCCACCATTCTGCTAAACTCTAGTGAACATCATAGACAACCCAGGAATCAGTCTGGGGAACGTTCCCTGTACTCCCTCCTTAGCCATACTGCGTCAGACGTCACACACAACGCCCGGGTATAGTCCCACAGGTTTAATTGGAAGCACACTGGCTTTCAGAGCGCTGCTCTTTTACCTGATGAAGGGGCAGTGCTCCAAAAGCCAGTGTTTCCAAATAAACCTGTGGGACTACACCCTGGTGTTGTGTGACTGCTGACCTTACCCACCCCAGTCCAACACCATAGGCATGCTGGGATTGATCCTCATGCCCCTGCCCTTCCTCACTGCATCAAGGTGGCAACTTCTCTGGGCTCGGATGGTGATTTGCTGACTTGCTTCTGATAGCTGCCATGGAGGGGCAACTGAGAGGGGCAACTGAGGGGGACCACAGGGAGGAGCAATGAGAGGCAACTGAGAGGGGGGGTAACTGAGGGGAACCACAGGGAGGAGCAATGAGGGGCAACTGAGAGGGGGTAACTGAGGGGGGCAACTGAGGGGAACCACAGGGAGGAGCAATGAGGGGCAACTGAGAGGGGGTAACTGAGGGGGGCAACTGAGGGGAACCACAGGGAGGAGCAATGAGGGGCAACTGAGAGGGGGGTAACTGAGGGGAACCACAGGGAGGAGCAATGAGGGGCAACTGAGAGGGGGGTAACTGAAGGGAACCACAGGGAGGAGCAATGAGCGACAACTGAGAGGGGGGTAACTGATGGGGACAACTGAGGGGAACCACAGGGAGGAGCAATGAGGGGCAACTGAGAGGGGGGTAACTGGTGGGGGCAACTGAGGGGGAGCAACTGAGGGGAACCACAGGGAGGAGCAATGAGGGGCAACTGAGAGGGGGGTAACTGAAGGGAACCACAGGGAGGAGCAATGAGCGGCAACTGAGAGGGGGGTAACTGATGGGGACAACTGAGGGGAACCACAGGGAGGAGCAATGAGGGGCAACTGAGAGGGGGGTAACTGAGGGGAACCACAGGGAGGAGCAATGAGGGGCAACTGAGAGGGGGGTAACTGAGGGGAACCACAGGGACGAACAATGAGGGGCAACTGAGAGGGGGTTAACTGAGGGGGGGCAACAGAGGGGAACCACAGGGAGGAGCAATGAGTGGCAACTGAGAGAGGCAATTGAAGGGGAACCACAGGGAGAGGCAGCTGAGGGGGCAACTGAGAGGGGCAATTGAAGGGGAACCACAGGGAGAGGCAGCTGAGGGGGCAACTGAGAGGGGCAATTGAAGGGGACCACTGAGTTGGGCAACTGAGGGGCCACCTGAGATGGTTCAACTGCCAGAAGGAGCTATGTCGGTCCTCCCCACCCTCTCCCCACCCTAGCAGCGTTCAGGTTAGTTGTGGCCTTTAGGACAGGGGGTTCTCTCTCGCGAGGGGCCAGTTAGACGGTGACCTCCGTCTTGCTGTTTGTGGATAGGTGCCTTTGTCGCTGCTGTTTGTAATGTGGTGGGACATTGAAGATCTCCGGCAAGTGCTCGATGTTATACTGCCTCCTGTTGGTGGAGAGGAGCCTGCGGCCGGGTGGCTCGCCCGGCTCCCAGCCCTTGTAGCCCGGGTTAAGCAGGGGCTGCGCGTTGCTCTTGCCGACTTTGGTTTTCTGAGCCGGGGTGGTGGTCACAAAGCCCCCACACAGCTCCCCAGGGGGCCTGTCCTTCTGGGGGGGTCCCAGCACTGGGAACGTCACTCCCGACGGAGTCAGCTCCCGCAGCGGATACCTCCTGGAGTAGAAATCGTCAGGAGCTGTCTCTGCTGCAGGGGGGAGAGGGAGAGAGAGGGAGAGAGAAAGGCGGGAGAGAGAGGGGGAGGGAGGGGGAGAGGGAGAGAGAGGGGGAGAGAGGGGGAGAGGGAGAGAGAGGGGGAGAGAGGGAGAGAGAGGGGGAGAGAGGGAGAGAGAGGGGGAGAGGGAGAGAGAGGGGGAGAGAGGGAGAGAGAAAGGCGGGAGAGAGAGGGGGAGAGAGGGGGAGGGGGGAGAGAGGGGGAGAGAAAGGGGGAAGAGAGAGTTTCAGTAACACTGTGCGTCATAAGAATCACATCTTTTTTTTAAAAAAATAGTGAGAAAGGACTAGAATCCCAATAGTGTTGTGGGGAAGTGGGGGAGGGGTGGGAGGGGGGTTAGGGAGGAGGAGAGGGCACGAGGGAAGGGTGGAGTGTGAGGGGATGAGTGAGTGAGGGTGGAGGTGAGGGAGGGGGGAGCAGGTGAGGGGGCAATCTGGTGGGGGTTGGAGCTGAGGGAGGGATGGGGGATGAAGGTCGTGCGGGTGGAGGTGAGGGAAGGGGCGAGGGGGTGAGGGGGTGAGGGGGTGAGGGCGCGGATTGTGAAACATAGCAACTGAGTACAGAATGGAGCCTGCTCCCCCACCCCCCCCCCCCCCCACCCCCGAGTGTGAGAACAGTGCTCCTCTGTCCCAACACCACATTCTCCCTCTCCCGACACCCTCCTCGGGTGACTTTAACATCGAACCGTGTATCTCCCCTTGTCTTGAATGTTCTCAGTGACCTGACCTCTCTTTCACCTTCGGTGGGAGAGAATTCCACAGCTTTGCTATCCTCGGAGGTTAGAAACGTTACTTCACCTCAGCGGCCTACTCCATACGCTGAGGCAGTGTGCCCCCTGGGTCTAAACTCTCCAAACGGCGAGAGCCTCCTCCTTGCCCCTAGTCCACCTAGCCCTGTTAAAATTTTGCATATTTCAGTCAGGGCCCCTCTTGTCCTTTGAAGCTATAGTAAATACAGGCCCAGTTGAACCAATCTCTCCTCATGGGACAGTCCCTGGTAACAGCAAGTGACCCTTCACAGCACTCCCTCCATGGTAGTTATACCCTCCCTCACATATGGCCTCCTTCTGTGCTGTAAACACCCTGTGACTCATTTACAAAAGGGTTAAAGTCAAGGTTCTCTCAGGAGTAGGTCTGGCGTGTGTCACACCGAGAGAGGCTCCCTGTTTCACTCAGCAATGGGACGATCAATAAGAATGGTGGGATGGGTTCGAGGGGCTGAATGGCCTACTCCTGCTCTGATATCTCATGGGCTGAAATACTTGGGTTGGGGGGGGGGGGTGGATATGGCACCGCCACAAGGTTCACTTCAAATGAGCGGAGGAAGTAGTTAGGCCTGCTGCTGGGAGCCTGCATCTGGACCATGCCCAAATCCAGTCCAGGCTTAAGCCCAAGCCCAGTCCCAGGTCAAAATGTAGTCCCAGGCCCAGTCCCAGGTCCAAATGCAGTCTCAGGCCCAAACACAGTCCCAGGCCCAAACACAGTCCCAGGCCCAGGCCCAGGCCCAGGCCCAAACCCAGTCCCAGTCCCAGGCCCAAACACAGTCCCAGGCCCAGTCCCAGGCCCAAACCCAGTCCCAGGCCTAGTCCCAGGTCCAAACGCAGTCCCAGGCCTCGGCCCAAGCTCAGTCGCAGTCCCAGGCCCAGCCAGCATTAGCTGATTGACTCAGCTACAGATGGTGGCGGTGGAGGCATCAATTATTTCACATCACGTCGTTGCCCTGCCACCCCCACCCTCCGGATCTCTCCTGCCGCCGCTGGTGCGTGTCTAGAAGGATCTGCGTCTGGCCATGTCACAAATACGGGGCCACTTGGGACCACCTCGTCCTGGAGTGGGACTTGAAGCCAGAGATTCTGGGCCGGAGGCCACAAGGCCTCTGCCAAGGCTGAAAGAACTCGATTCATTGCGTCACTGTGCTGTTACAGCCTGGAATCAATCATTCTCCTTCAGTTTGAGTGGGGGTGGGAGAGAGGGGTAATATAATCGCGATGGTTTAAATGATGAGAAAGAGGTGGCAGTGTATGAAGTGGGTTCCTCTGCTGGGGACACACCGGGACAAGGAAGGATTGACTCAAGCCTTGTACCCGGGCCATGTTAGGAAGCTCCTGCTTTTCAACGAGAGGCGTGAGAATCTAGAAGCTTCTAAGCCCCTCCCCCCCGCCCAAAAGAGGGTCAAATCGAGACTGGGACGATAGAGATTGTCACGATTTTCTTGGGATGTGGAGTGAAGGGGCAGGTGAATGGAGCCCCGTTGTCCATCTGTCAGCGATGGTGACAGGACAGACTCGAGGGGCTGAAGGTCCTCCCCATGCTCCTCCTTCAGGCCCATGATTTTAATAGGCTGGTGGGCGGGTGGAGGGGGTTTTCCTGGTCGCTACTCACCCACTGCCTGGAGCGTGGCGTATTTATTGAAGTCCTGTCCGGGTGGCGGTGCTGAGGCCATTCGCTGCAGGATATTGTTGTGGGGGTGAGTTGGTCCCATCTGGGAGACGCTCCGCGATGGGGCCAGCGCGTTATTCAGGTGAGGCTGCTCTGTGGAGGTAAACCGAGACTGTGAGCGGCACCCCCCACCCCCGGGGGGTGGTACTGACTCTGACCAACCAATCACCCACCAACCTACGGGGACCATCGGGGTTGGGATATCCCGATGGAACCGGATGGATACTGAGGGGTTGCCGGTTCAGTCCCTGGAATCGACTGACTTGGCCTCAAAAGTTGACCTTCATGCCCCTGATTTGATGAGGATGCAATCTGTTAGTCATAGAGTCATCGAGATGTACAGCACAGAAACAGACCCTTCGGTCCAACCCGTCCAGATATCCCAACCCAATCTAGTCCCACCTGCCAGCACCCGGCCCATATCCATCCAAACCCTTCCTATTCATATACCCATCCAAATGCCTCTTAAATGTTGTAATTGTACCAGCCTCCACCACTTCCTCTGGCAGCTCATTCCATACACGTACCACCCTCTGTGTGAAAAAGTTGTCCCTTAGGTCTCTTTTATATCTTTCCCCTCTCACCCTAAACCTATGCCCTCTAGTTCTGGACTCCCCAACCCCAGGGAAAAGACCTTATCTATTTATCCTATCCTTCCCCCTGATGATTTTGTAAACCTCTATAAGGTCACCCCTCAGCCTCCGACACTCCAGGGAAAACAGCCCCAGCCTGTTCAGCCTCTCCCTGTAGCTCAGATCCCCCAACCCTGGCAAGTCTTCCTCCCCACAGACTGTTACTTACTGATGTTGGCCAAGAACTCCAAAATTCGATCCTCTGTCATTGCGAAGTCACATAGAACATAGAACAACACAGCACAGAACAGGCCCTTCGGCCCACGATGTTGTGCCGAACATTTGTCCTAGCTTAAACACCCATCCATGTACCTATCCAATTGCCGCTTAAAGGTCACCAAAGATTCTGACTCTGCCACTCCCACAGGCAGCGCATTCCATGCCCCCACCACTCTTTGGGTAAAGAACCCACCCCTGACATCTCCCCTATACCTTCCACCCTTCACCTTAAATTTATGTCCCGTTGTAACACTCGTCACCTTTGAACTTTAACCTCCATGTCCTAACATGCAGCCATATCACCTTTGCTCACTGACCTACATTGTCTCCTGGTTGAAGAGCATGTATTCAGACACAGTCTGTGCCCAAGCAAAGGAATAGTTGCACCTCACACAAAACAAAACTACTATGGACAGCTCAGGAGACAAGGGACCTCAGAGAAGGGCTTATAAAAACATGAAAAAAACAAAGACAGATCCTTCAGAATAGGACAAATACAAAGACCAGCAAAGGGAGACAAAGCCGCTTGTTATGAAAGGAAACGTGCGAGGGGTGTAAAAACAAAGAAAGAGATTTTCTCGTTATCTCCAGGGAAGGGGGCTGGTTAAGAGTATTATTGAAAGCTGTGAGTGCCAATGCCTACGGAGATCTTGGGGATCAAGTCCATAGCTCCCTGAAAATGGCTGCGTGACTCAGTCGGGTGGGAAAGCAGGCACATGGCATGCTGGCCTTTTTTTTGTGAAGGGGCTGGTATTGGACTGGGGTGGACAAAGTTAAAAATCAGGATTAGAGTGGTGTGGGAAAAGCACAGCAGGTCGGGCAGCATCTGAGGGAGCAGGAACATCAAGGTTTCAGGCAGGATCCCTTCATCGGGAAGGCTGAAAACGTCGATTTTCCTGCCCCTCGGATGCTGCCTGACCTGCTGGGCTTTTCCCGCACCGCTCTGATCGAGACTCTGACCTCCAGCATCTGCAGTCCTCACTTTTGCAAAGTTAATAAACTACACAACACCAGGTTATAGTCCAACAGATTTAATTGGAAGCACTAGCTTTCGGAGCGACGCTCCTTCATCAGGTGATTGTGTCGCTCCGAAAGCTAGTGTGCTTCCAATTAAACCTGTTGGACTATAACCTGGTGTTGTGTGATTTTAAACTTTGCCTTTGTGGGTCAGGGAGTTGCGTACAAGCATCAGGATGTCGTGATGCAGTCTTATCAGACTTTGGTTCGGCCAGACTTAGCCTTTCAATTCATGGTCTCCACGTTACAGGAAGGAGGTGAAGGTTTTGGAGAGACAGATTTACCAGGATGCTGCCAGGGTCAGAGGGTCTGAGCTATAAGGGGAGGTTTGAAAAATCTCAGACTCTTTCTCGGAGGCTGAGGGGAGACTTGACAGAGCTCTATGAAACTATGAGATGCATAGGTTGCGTCAGAAACAGTTGAAATGTCTCATACGAGCTGGCATGTATTTAAGGTGCGGGGGGGGGGGAAGTTCAAAGGGGACTGTGAGGGGCAGATGGCTGACAGAGAGAGTGGTAGGAGTCTGGAACACACTGGCAGAGGTCAGATACCATCGGGCTGTTTAAGGGGCTTTCAGGTAAGCACACGGATGCGCAGGGAGATGGGGACGGAACGTCGTGAGTACGTCTGTTTCTATCAAGCAGACCCCCCCCCCCAACACTCGCTGAAGGAACCAATTTCCTCTCGAAGTTTCTTCCTCTGGATCCGTCACCTCCCCCATCCCTCAACCAAGCCTGGATGGAGTCAAACTCTGTACTCGATAAGGGAAGGGAAACTGGCTGAATCAGGCCGAGGTGAGTTACCGTTCACTCAGGGGGTTCGGGTTACCGTGGCAACCAACCCTTTTGCAAGGTAGCCCAGAGCCGTGCATAGTGGCCGCAATGGTCGTCCCATCCCCGAACTGGTCAGGAATCTCATGCGAACTGTCACTGGCATGAGTTGGCCTTCCTGCTGGGTCAATGGGACTCAAACCCAGGGCTTCTGTTTCAGAGGCAGGGACACTGGTAAGTGTGAGGGAGGAAGTAACCGAGAGGAGACTCATGTTGGCCATGGACAGCAGCAAGGACCAGATGGGACGAATGGCCTGTCACTGTTTCAGAAACAGTGCCCCATTCCCTACTTCAACCTTTCACTCCCTTCACCACCGACGCTCAGTAGCAGTAGGGTGTACTATCTACAAGATGCACCGCAGAAAGATCCTCAGGCAGCATCTTCCAAACACACGGCCACTTCCATCTCGAAGGACAAGGGGCAGCAGATATATGGGAACACCACCCCCCTGCAAGTTCCCCTCCAAACCCCTCCCTATCCTGACTTGGAGATTTTCCTCCACTGTCACTGGGACAAAACCCTGGAATTCCCTCCCTCAGGGCATCGTGGGTCACGGCAGGGGGACTGCAGCGGTTCAAGATGGCAGCTCACCCACCACCTTCTCAAGGGGCAACTAGGGACGGAAGCAATGCCCACATTCTGAAAACGAGTGAACAAACCTAAACCCGCGTACTTAACAGACTCAAAACAAACCAGCCGCAATCCGCGAGGAACAAATCTTTTTGAAAAGTGAAGGATTAAACGAAAGTGAGCGCAGTGTGTTTATTTATAGGGAGCTAACAAGAGCTGGAGGCAGGTCTGGGACAAACAGAGAGAGGAGCGTGCGTCTGTACTGAGGCGTGATCCAATGTGTCAGCTCTGATCTAATTACAGATGCACTGCCTTTCACTGGGAAACAAATCAGTTCGGCTGCACAGGCCAGTCATTAGGCGATTTTGTTGTAACTTCTGTTAAATTGCTGAGCCTGACAGTTGTGACATTACCCAATGGTGGTACCCCTTTGCCCCTTGCCCAGGGGCTCGGCCTAGTGTAACCCACTATCCAAGAGGTTCCCAGCATGCCTCAGTTCCTAGGCTTCGGTCAGTTCAGAGCCCCCTGACCCGCGCCCCCACCCCGGGTTTCACAGCCCCTCCTGGTCTGTCAGCACCCCCATGGTGTTCACAGACAATGGTTCATGGAGAGGCTACAGGTTAACTTTTCAGAACATAGTCCCAGAGACTGACCTGTGTCTATCAGCTTCTGTGTAGGCGCACATCCAGGCCCAGAACAGGTAAGGTCACTGTCCCCGCCTCACACCCACTGTCCACACCGTCTCACACCCACTGTCCACACCGTCTCACACCCACTGTCCCCATCTCACACCCACTGTCCCCCATCTCACACCCACTGTCACCATCTCATACCCACTGTCCCCCGTCTCACACCCACTGTCACCATCTCACACCCACTACCCCCCATCTCACACCCACTGTTCCCCATCTCACACCCACTGTCCCCCGTCTCACACCCACTGTCCCCATCTCACACCCACTGTCCCCTGTCTCACACACACTGTCCCCGTCTCACACCCACTGTCCCCCATCTCACACCCACTGTCCCCATCTCACACCCACTGTCCACACCGTCTCACACCCACTGTCCCCTGTCTCACACCCACTGTCCCCATCTCACACCCACTATCCCCATCTCACACCCACTACCCCCAACTCACACCCATACCGTCTCACACCTACTATCGTAAGGTAAAAACAATGACTGCAGATGCTGGAAACCAGAGTCTAGATTAGAGTGATGCTGGAAGAGCACAGCAGTTCAGGCAGCATCCGAGGAGCAGGAAAATCGACGTTTCGGGCAAAAGCCCTTCATCAGGAATACAGGCAGAGAGCCTGAAGGGTGGAGAGATAAATGAGAGGAGGGTGGGGGTGGGGAGAAAATAGCATAGAGTACAATAGGTGAGTGGGGGAGGGGATGAAGGTGATAGATCGGGGGGGGAGAGGAGGATGGAGTGGATAGGTGGAAAAGGAGATAGGCAGGTCGGACAGGTCATGGGGACAGTGCTGAGCTGGAAGTTTGGAACTAGGGTGAGGTGGGGGAAGGGAAAATGAGGAAACTGTTGAAGTCCACATTGATGCCCTGGGGTTGAAGTGTTCCGAGGCGGAAGATGAGGCGTTCTTCCTCCAGGCGTCTGGTGGTGAGGGAGCTGCGGTGAAGGAGGCCCAGGACCCCCTTGTCCTCGACAGAGTGGGAGGGGGAGTTGAAATGTTGGACCACGGGGCGGTGGGGTTGATTGGTGCGGGTGTCCCGGAGATGTTCCCTAAAGCGCTCTGCTAGGAGGCGCCCAGTCTCCCCAATGTAGAGGAGACAGCATCAGGAGCAATGGATACAATAAATGATATTAGTGGATGTGCAGGTAAAACTTTGATGGATGTGGAAGGCTCCTTTAGGGCCTTGGATGGAGGTGAGGGAGGAGGTGTGGGCACAGGTTTTACAGTTCCTACGGTGGCAGGGGAAAGTGCCAGGATGTGAGGGTGGATCGTAGGGGGGCGTGGACCTGACCAGGTAGTCACGGAGGGAACGGTCTTTGTGGAAGGCGGAAAGGGGTGGGGATGGAAATATATCCCTGGTGGTGGGGTCCGTTTGGAGGTGGCGGAAATGTCGGCGGATGATTTGGTTTATGCGGACGTTTGTAGGGTGGAAGGTGAGCACCAGGGGGGTTCTGTCCTTGTTACGGTTGGAGGGGTGGGGTCTGAGGGCGGAGGTGCAGGATGTGGATGAGATGCGTTGGAGGGCATCTTTAACCATGTGGGAAGGGAAATTGCGGTCTCTAAAGAAGGAGGCCACCTGGTGTGTTCTGTGGTGGAACTGGTCCTCCTGGGAGCAGATACGGCGGAGGCGGAGGAATTGGGAATACGGGATGGCATTTTTGCAAGAGGTAGGGTGGGAAGAGGTGTAATCCAGGTAGCTGTGGGAGTCGGTGGGTTTGTAAAAAATGTCAGTGTCAAGTCGGTCGTCATTAATGGAGATGGAGAGGTCCAGGAAGGGGAGGGAGGTGTCAGAGATGGTCCAGGTAAATTTAAGGTCAGTGTGGAATGTGTTGGTGAAGTTGATGAATTGCTCAACCTCCTCGCGGGAGCACGAGGTGTCGCCAATGCAGTCATCAATGTAGCGGAGGAAGAGGTGGGGAGTGGTGCTGGTGTAAATAGGGAAGATCAACTGCTCTACGTAGCCAACAAAGAGACAGGCATAGCTGGGGCCCATACGTGTGCCCATGGCTACCCCTTTGGTCTGGAGGAAGTGGGAGGATTCAAAGGAGAAATTGTTGAGGGTGAGGACCAGTTCGGCCAAACAAATGAGAGTGTCGGTGGAAGGGTACTGTTGGGGACATCGGGAGAGGAAGAAATGGAGGACTTGGAGGCCCTGGTCATGGCGAATGGCGGTGTAGAGGGATTGGATATCCATGGTGAAGATGAGGCGTTGGGGGCCGGGGAAACGGAAGTCTTGGAGGAGGTGGAAGGCGTGGGTGGTGTCTTGAACTTATGTGGGGAGTTCCTGGACTGGGGGGATAGGACAGTATCGAGGTAGGTGGAGATGAGTTCGGTGGGGCAGGAGCATGCTGAGATGATGGGTCGGCCCCTGTCTCACACCCACTGCTCCCCATCTCACACCTACTGTCTCCCTGTCTCACACCTCCTCACTCCCACCACACTCCCTCCTCACTCCCTCCACACCCCCACCTCACTCCATCCTCACACCTCCACACTCCTTCCTCACTCCCTCCACACCCCCACCTCACTCCCTCCTCACTCCCTCCACACCCCCGCCTCACTCCATCCTCACACCTCCACACTCCTTCCTCACTCCCTCCACACTCCCACCACACTCCCTCCTCACTCCCTCCACACCCCCGCCTCACTCCATCCTCACACCCTCCACACTCCCTCCACACTCCCTCCTCACTCCCTCCACACCCCACCTCACTCCATCCTCACACCTCCACACTCCCACCACACTCCTTCCTCACTCCCTCCACACCCCCACCTCACTCCCTCCTCACTCCCTACACACCCCCGCCTCACTCCATCCTCACACCTCCACACTCCCTCCTCACTCCCTCCACACTCCCTCCACACTCCCTCCTCACTCCCTCCACACTCCCTCCTCACTCCCTCCACACTCCCTCCTCACTCCCTTCACACTCCCTCCTCACTCCCTCCACACTCCCTCCTCACTCCCTCCACACTCCCTCCTCACTCCCTCTACACCCCTCCTCACTCCCTTCACACTCCCTCCTCACTCCCTTCACACTCCCTCCTCACTCCCTCCACACTCCCTCCTCACTCCCTCCACACTCCCTCCACACTCCCTCCTCACTCCCTTCACACTCCCTCCTCACTCCCTCCACACTCCCTCCTCACTCCCTCCACACTCCCTCCTCACTCCCTCCACACTCCCTCCTCACTCCCTTCACACTCCCTCCTCACTCCCTCCACACTCCCTCCTCACTCCCTCTACACCCCTCCTCACTCCCTCCACACTCCCTCCTATTCCCTCCACACTCCCTCCTCACTCCCTCTACACCCCTCCTCACTCCCTCCACACTCCCTCCTCACTCCCTCCACACTCCCTCCTACTCCCTCCACACTCCCTCCTCACTCCCTCTACACCCCTCCTCACTCCCTCCACACTCCCTCCTACTCCCTCCACACTCCCTCCTCACTCCCTCTACACCCCTCCTCACTCCCTCACACCCCCTCCACACTCCCTTCACACTCCCTCCACACTCCCTCCTCACTCCCTCCTCATCCCTCACACTCCCTCCTCACTCCCTCTACACCCCTCCTCACTCCCTCCACACTCCCTCCTCACTCCCTCCACCAATCTACAATGCTCATTTCTCTTCCTTTATTTTGTTGAATGATTTTATCTCGTGTTGACTCTAGGCCGGTGTTTATCCTCAGGGTGCTCCTGAGAGCATCCTTGCTGATTCACTGAGCTGTTATTAAATATTGCTCAACAACATAAGATGTTGTGTCAAAACGCTTTGTCTCAGTCTCATAGGACAGAATCGCAAGAATGCCAAATTACAAGGGGAGCACCAATTTATGCTGCATGGGAAAAGGGGGCACGGTGACTCTGATTGGTTGCACCATTGCCATGAAGTCTCCCACACGTTCAGAAAAACACGTACTGCCTCAGTCTGTTCCATTGTCTTGCAGAGAGAGGGATGCTGTTCATAACAGCTTTTAACACAGCCGGGACTTTTCAGAAAGTGCTGTCCAAACATGGAATATCATCTCAACACGAGAGATGATACATTACAATCAAAGACATGTACTGTCTGGTATGATGCGTTAGTCATAGAGACGTACAGCACCGAAACAGACCCTTCGGTCCAACCCGTCCATGCCGACCAGATATCCCAACCCAATCTAGTCCCACCTGCCAGCACCCGGCCCATATCACTCCAAACCCTTCCTATTCATATACCCATCCAAATGCCTCTTAAATGTTGTAATTGTACCAGCCTCCACCACTTCCTCTGGCAGCTCATTCCATACACATACCACCCTCTGTGTGAAAAAGTTGCCCCTTAGGTCTCTTTTATATCTTTCCCCTCTCACCCTAAACCTATGCCCTCTAGTTCTGGACTCCCCAACCCCAGGGAAAAGACCTTATCTAGTTATCCTATCCTTGCCCCTCATGATTTTGTAAACCTCCATGAGGTCTCCCCTCAGCCTCCGACGCTCCAGGGAAAACAGCCCCAGCCTGTTCAACCTCTCCCTATAGCTCAAACCCTCCAGTTCGGTTTAGAGGGATATGGGCCAGATGCTGGCGAATGGGACTTGATTTGGTAGGATATCGGGTCAGCATGGATGGGTTGGGCCAAAGGGTCTGTTTCCGTGCTGTACTATTCGATGTCTCCATCTGTATTTTCCATCCCCACCCGTGTACCTGTCCAGTCTCAGCCTTCCTGCATTAAGAGAGTGAGTTCCACATTCTCACCATCTCCTGGACAATAAAGTTCCTGTTGTCCAAATCTGAAATACCTCCGATACAATCATTAAAGGTAAGGACCCCATGGTCTGACCTGACCACCCTCTCATCAGACAGAGGGAGGGAGATGATTGGTGCATGTTTAACCTGAGGCACAGACAAGTCAGATTCCTTCATGGTAACTTCAGCCAATGCAGGAATTGAACCCACGCTGCTGGTATCACCATCTTACAAGCTACTTGCTTAGCTAGCTGTGCTAACCAACCCCAAGGCTGGACCAATGTTGGGAAAAGGCCGGGAAGTGGAGTTGAAGATTATCGAATCAGCCATGACCTCAGATTAGATTATTTACAGTGTGGAAACAGGCCCTCCGGCCCAACAAGTCCACACCGCCCCACCGAAGCGCAACCCACCCATACCCCTACATGTACCCTTTACCTAACACTACGGGCAATTTAGCGTGGCCAATTCACCTGACCCTGCACATCTTTGGACTGTGGGAGGAAACCGGAGCACCCGGAGGAAACCCACGCAGACACGGGGAGAACGTGCAAACTCCACACAGTCAGTCGCCCGAGGCGGGAATTGAACCCGGGTCTCTGGTGCCGTGAGGCAGCAGTGCTGACCACTGTGCCACCGTGCCGCCCGCCTCATTGAATGGCAGAGCAGATTTGGTGGGCTGAATGGCCTCCGTCTACTGCACCCTCTTACAGTCTTATCAACTCCGTCCATCATTACAAAGGCTGTTGCGAAGAGCCAATGGCCATCGATCTTTCCCGATTAGCCGGCCTGTGAGTTCTGGTACTCCCTAACCTTCAGGATTGGGTCTTTACCATAAACGTACAAGCATTTTATAAGTGAGGAGCTCAGCTTGACTTGCATCAGTCCTAACGATGAAACGCTTTCCAGTCACATGGATGGAAAGGGGATTGAGAGAATCCCAAATGGACATTGCTGCCTCAGATGCTAACACATGGAGAACTCGGGGCGATGGACTCGCAATCTGAGATTTGGAAGATACAAGTTGCATCCCTTAATTTTCACCTTCTCTGGTGTCGTCATATTTATAATCTGGAGACCCGAAATGATACACTCCTCGGTTTGAAGCCAAGTTCGATGTAAGCCTCTTAACATTGTCTCATTGCTCCTCAGTTCTGAGCCCCTGGGACACAGTTCCCTGCACCTTATCCGGGTTTTATTTTCTAAGCTGCTGTTCACTGCTGTAAGTGATTTGTGAGTTCTCAATGCCAGATACCCTCATCAAGTCATACAGCACAGAAACAGACCCTTCAGTCCATGCCGAGCACAATCCCAAACTAAACCAGTTCCACCTGCCTGCTCCTGGCCCATTATTCCTCCAACCCGTTCCTATTCATGTCCTTATCCACATGTCTTTTAAACATTGTAACTACACTCACATCCACCACTTCCTCAGGAAGTTCATTTCACACATGAACCACCCTCTGTGTAAAACATTTGCCCCTCATGTCTCTTTTAAATCACTCTCCGTTCACCTTGTGCCCCCAGTCATAGAGTCATCGAGATGTACAGCGTGGAAACAGACCCTTCGGTGCTGACCAGATATCCCAACCCAATCTAGTCCCACCTTTCAGCACCCAGCCCATATCCCTCCATACCCTTCCTATTCATATACCCATCCAAATGCCTCTTAAATGTTGTAATTGTACCGGCCTCCACCACTTCCTCTGGCAGCTCATTCCATACACGTACCACCCTCTGTGTGAAAAAGTTGCCCCTTAGGTCTCTTTTATATCTTTTCCCCTCTCACCCTAAACCCATGCCCTCGAGTTCTGGACTCCCCAACCCCAGGGAAAAGACTTTGTCTATTTATCCTATCCATGCCCCTCATGATTTTATAAACCTCGATAAGGTCACCCCTCAGCCTCTGACGCTCCAGGGAAAACAGCCCCAGCCTGTTCAGCCTCTCCCTGTAGCTCAGATCCTCCAAACCTGGCAACATCCTTGTAAATCTTTTCTGAACCTTTTCAAGTTTCAGTCTTGAATCCCATATCCTCTCTCCCTCTTCCACCCTCGTGTTCTAGGGAAAAACAGTGTCTTTCCACCAACATATCCCACCTAACCTTGCTTGGCATTGTAACTCTCCCATTCCTGAGTCAAAGTTGACGTTGGGGACTGTGGACCCGTAATATCTTCGAAAGAAAAACTAAAGCTGCTGGAAATCAGAATTGCTGGAAAAGCTCAGCAGCTCTGGCAACGTCGGTGGAGAGAGATCAGAGTTAACGTCTCAGATCCAGTTCTGAGGAAGGGGCATTGGACCCGAAACGTTAACTCTGTTTCTCTCTCTCCACAGATTCTGCCAGACCTGCTGAGCTTTTCCAGCAATTGCTGTTTTTTTTTGTTTGTAATGGCGTCTGTCCTCATGACTTGAGCTTTCAGGCTGTGCCCAGTTGTCCTTGGCATCAAAATCCTGGAGTCTCAGGGTTCCCAGGCCGTGGGGTCATGTGTGGGCCCATAGGGTGAGGTCTGAGTACTGCCAACTCTGTGCCACTGAGGTTTGATAACTGTGATGCCCCTTTAAGTGTTCACTTTGATTTTACACCTGGGTGTAGTTTCATCAGCTGCCTACTGTCATGGGTGGCACAGTGGTTAGCACTGCTGCCTCACAGCGCCAGGGACCCAGGTTCGAATCCAGCCTCGGGGTGACTGACTGTGTGGAGTTTGCACGTTCTCCCCGTGTCTGCGTGGGTTTCCTCTGGGTGCTCCGGTTTCCTCCCACAGTCCAAAGATGTGCAGGGTCAGGGTGAATTGGCCACGCTAAATTGCCCGTAGTGTTAGGTGTATTAGTCTGGGTGGGTTGCTCGTCGGTGTGGACTGGTTGGGCCGAAGGGAATCTAATCTAATGAAGACTGACATCTCAACCAACTGTTGTTTGGTAAAAGGTTTCTATCTGGAGGGCAAATATAATTTTATGATCCCACGTTCACTGAAAAACTCTCTAACTCCCTCCGCCCCTCCCCCTCTCCCATTTTATACTCAAGGTGCCACAGCATCAACATGGGAAGGAGTTTCAGAAACATTACTCCTTTCTTAGTTTTGGTCTGGTTCAATTGGCTTTTAACACAGAGATTCCTCACATTCCTTCTGTGGTACTTAACACCCAGCAATCCTCAATCCAGCCTTCCCCTCCCTCCTGACTCTCACCCTCCAGCATACACTCTGCACAGTTATTAGGTGAAAGTGAGAACTGCAGATGCTGGAGATTAGAGTCTGGATTAGGGTGGTGCTGGAAAAGCACAGCAGCTCAGGCAGCATCCAAGGAGCAGGAAAATCAACGTTTCGGGCAAACGTCCTTCAACAGGAATGCGTTGAGGAAAGGCTTTTCCTGATGAAGGGCTCCTGCCCGAAACGTGGATTTTCCTGCTCCTCGGATGCTGCCTGACCTGCTGAGCTTTTCCAGCACCACTCTAATCCAGACTCCTGTTACCAGTTATTATGTCACACGCTCTCATTGCTACACATCTGTAACAGATGAACAAAGTCACAGCGTGAGTGATAATGTGGCTCATTGCTGCCACCTCATAGCGCCAGGGACCCTGGTTAAATTCGTGAAAAGTGTCCACGTTATGCTGGATGTCTTAAAATGCATAAATCCCCAGGATCAGGTGTACCCGAGAACTCTGGGGGAAGCTAGAGAAGTGATTGCTGGGCCCCTTGCTGGGATACTTGTATCATCGATAGTCACAGGTGAGGTGCCGGAAGACTGGAGGTTGGCAAACGTGGTGCCACTGTTTAAGAAGGGCGGTAAAGACAAAACAGGGAACTATAGACCAGTGAGCCTGACGTCAGTGGTGGGCAAGTTGTTGGAGGGAATCCTGAGGGACAGGATGTACATGTATTTGGAAAGGCAAGGACTGATTCGGGATAGTCAACATGGTTTGTGCGTGGGAAATCATGTCTCACAAACTTGATTGAGTTTTTTGAAGAAGTAACAAAGAAGATTGATGTGGGCAGAGTGATAGATGTGATCTATATGGACTTCAGTAAGGCGTTCGACAAGGTTCCCCATGGGAGACTGGTTATCAAGATTGGATCTCATGGAATACAGGGAGAACTAGCCATTTGGATACAGAACTGACTCAAAAGTAGAAGACAGAGGGTGGTGGTGGAGGGTTGTTTTTCAGGCTGGAGGCCTGTGACCAGTGGAGTGCCACAAGGAAGGTGCTGGGTCCACTTTTGTTTCTCACTTATATAAATAATTTGGTTGAGAATTTGGGGTGATAGTTAGTAAGTTAGCAGATGACAAATTGGAGGTGTAGTGGACAGCGAAGAGGGTTACCTCAGATTACAACAGGATCTTGACCAAACAGGCCAATGGGCTGAGAAGTGGCAGATGGGGTTTAATTCAGATAAATGCAAGGTGCTGCATTTTGGGAAAGCAAATCTTAGCAGGACTTATACACTTAATGGTAAGGTCCTAGGGAGTGTTGCTGAACAAAGAGACCTTGGAGTGCAGGTTCATAGCTCCTTGAAAGTGGAGTTGCAGGTAGATAGGATAGTGAAGAAGGCGTTTGGTATGCTTTCCTTTATTGGTGAGAGTATTGAGTACAGGAGTTGGGAGGTCATGTTGCGGCTGTACAGGACATTGGTTAGGCCACTGTTGGAATATTGCGTGCAATTCTGGTCTCCTTCCTATCGGAAAGATGTTGTGAAACTTGAAAGGGTTCAGAAAAGATTTACAAGGATGTTGCCAGGGTTGGAGGGATTTGAGCTTCAGGGAGAGGCTGAACAGGCTGGGGCTGTTTTCCCTGGAGCGTCGGAGGCTGAGGGGTGACCTTATAGATGTTTACAAAATTATGAGGGACATGGATAGGGTAAATAGGCAAAGTCTTTTCCCTGGGGTCGGGGAGTCCAGAACTCGAAGGCATAGGTTTAGGGTGAGAGGGGAAAGATATAAAAGAGACCTAAGGGGCAACGTTTTCACACAGAGGGTGGTATGTGTATGGAATGTGCTGCCAGAGGAAGTGGTGGAGACTGGTACAATTACAACATTTAAAAGGCATCTAGATGGGTATATGAATAGGAAGGGTTTGGAGGGATATGGGCTGGGTGCTGGCAGGTGGGACTAGATTTGTTTAGATATCTGGCGGTATGGATGAGCTGGACTGAAGGGTCTGTTTCTGTGCTGTACATGTCTGTAACTGTCTGTGTGGAGTTTGCATGTCCTCCCTGTGTCTGCGTGGGTTTCCTCCCACAGTCCAAAGGTGTGCAGGCTAGGGTGGATTGGCCATGGAAGATGTTGGGTTATGGGGGTTGGGTCTGGGTGGGTGACCTGTAGAGGGTTGGCGTGGACTCGATGGGCCGAATGGCCTACTTCCCAAACTGTCGGGATTCTAAGTCAGTACAGATATGTCTCTGACCTTGCCTCAACCTGAAACGGTCTGTGACATATTGATCGTCCCTTGAGCATTGTAACTGAGACTGTTCCAGTCTCTGTTTCATTTACCAAGTGCTCCCTTGCCTGTTGAGAGAATCAAGGAAGGACACAAGGCTATAGGTCAGGAGGAGTCTATTCAGCCCATCAAGTACTATACTAGCGGAACAAACAAGTTCTGCACCTCATTATCCGCTTGGGAACACTGCAGCCTTCCGGACTTGATATCGAGTTCAACAATTTTGGGATTTGAGGCATTTACTCCCATGTCCTTAACCCTTACCCTCACACACCAGGCCTTACCGTCATATGGGCTGCTCCCACATACAACCCACTGTCAGCATCCAATGGTCCCCATCAGTTGGTCTTCATTCCCCCAGACTCACCTTTACCCACTCCCTTGCGCGTCCAAGTGTTTCTCTCTCTCCCTCTCTCTCTGGGCTCCACCTCCTTCTGCCTTTTACTCCTCTCCCCCCCCCCTTCCCTCCAACCCTTCTCTGACATGAAGAGAAAACCCCTCGCTACCGTCAGTTCTGAGGAAAGGTCACTTGGCGTTTACTCCGATTTCTCTCCACAGTTGCTGCCGGGCTTGCTGGGTTCTTTCCATCAATTTCCGTTTTCGTTTCTGATTTCCCGCACCTTTCGTTTTTCTCAAACAACTTCACCCAACCCGCCCTCTCACCCCGTTCTCCGCCTTCCTGCATCCCCTCTCCCCGTCACGGGCTGGTCCAATTCCTTCTCGCAGGCTGCTATTGAAGTGGACTCCCACCACCCTGAGCCATCCGAAACCATCCACCAACGAAAACATCACCCCGTCTCACCTCAGGCTGCAGTGGAGCATGGGAACATCGAAATGAGGAACAGAAAGTGGCCATTCAGCCCATCGAACCTGTTCTGCCAATTCAGCTCATGGCTGATTCTCAACTTCAATGACCTTTATCCTTCGGTGACTTTAACATCAAAAAAGAAATCTATCGATCTCTGACTTGAGCCTATTCCATTGATGGAGTCACCTGAGGATCTCAAAGACGCGTCACTCTCCGACTGAAAAAAACCGGCCCCATGCTTTATTCTGAAACACTATCCCCTGGTCCTGGACTCCACCAGCTCCCCACCCCCTGCAAGAAGGGGGTCATCATCCTGCATCTACCCTGTCAGAATGCTGTTTGCTTCACTGAGGTCACCCAGCATTCAGTGCCGAAAGAGGCCATTCAGCCCATCGGGTCCACACTGACCCTCCAGAGAGCATCCCGCCCAATCCCTACATTTCTCGCGGCTAATCTACCGAACCAACACATCCCTGAACACTATGGGCAATGGCCAATCCACCCTAACCTGCACATCTTTGGACTGTGGGAGGAAACCAGAGCACCCGGAGGAAACCCACGCAGACACGGGGAGAATGTGCGAACTCCACACAGACAGTCGCCTGAGGCTGGAATTGAACCTGGGTCCCTGGCACTGTGAGGCAGCAGTGCTAACCACTGAGCCACTGTGCAGCACAGGCTATGTCTATACAATGCTATACTTGAATGTATCCAGAAACAGAACCCACACATAACCCAGGGACTCCTTGCACTTATTATTCAGCCATGAGATAAAGTCATCATCAACACGGCCAGCATTTCCTGCCTGTTCCCCCTTCGCCCACTGTGCCTGCAAAAGATGGCAGTGAATTGGACACATGCACTACTGCATCGCCGTGGGCCTGGAGTTACATGTGGCTCAGGCTGGGCAAAGGTGGCAGATTCCTCTCCTTAAAGGACCTTAGTGAACCAGGTAGGGTTTTAGGCCATTTGGAGTCAGTTGCTATGGCCTCCATCACCAATATTAGCTTCAATGGCCCCTCAGGAATTCACCAAGGTTCCTCAGATATCACCTTCCAATGCCACGATGACCATCTTGAAGGACAAGAGCAGCATGGGATGACAGAAGAGGATTGGAAGGGCCGTTGGCCTACTACAGCTCCTGATTAGGATCAGAGAATCCCAACAGTGTGGGATCAGGCCATTCTGCCCAACAAGTCCACACCGACCCTCCGAACAGTATCTTCACAGACCCATTCCCTGACTAATGCCCCTAACCTACACATCCCTGCACACTACGGGCAATTTAACATGGCCAATTCACCTGACCTGCACATCTTTGGACTGTGGGAGGAAACCGGAGCACCCGGAGGAAACCCACGCAGACACGGGGAGAATGTGCAAACTCCACACAGACAGTCGCCCGAGAGTGGGATCGAATCCTGGCGCTGTGAGGCAGTGTGCCTTATTCTGTGCCTTGCTAGTGTGCTCCTGTTGAGTTCGGAGGTCGCTGCGCCGGTCTGGGCCTCCCCACTGGGTTTGATTCTCCCGTTTCATTCCCACACGGGCTGTGAGCCGGAGTCAGCATGTTCCCTCACTTCCCTGTTGTCGTACTGGAGCACGCTTTGAATCCAGAGGCCCACAGGCCGCCCACGGGGGGATCTCTGGGTAGGATATTTGACCTGGTTGGCACCGTGCCACATTGACAACTGGAGGAGGCTCCGCAGACGCTGGCACTACTGCAGATGAGGGCTGTTCTATTTATACCAAAGTGCGGGAGCCAAGGGAACGATCAAGCACTCAAGTGGTATCAGCCTCAGAACTTTGGCAGCACACATCCCCCAGGCTCCCATCTTCCCTGAGAGACCACGGTGCCAACGTCGGTGGAGGAAGAGGCTCATGGGAAATGGAGGGGAGCAGGGCAGCAGGAAGCAGCAGCCATTTTGTTAAAGAAAACACGACAGAAAGCCAGGGTGGGGGCAACTCCAAGAAGCTGGGGTGGGGGAGTCCAGAGCTAGAGGGTATAGGTTTAAAGGTGAGAGGGGGAAAATTTAAAAGGGACCGAAGGGGCAACGTTTTCACGCAGAGAGTGGGGCGTGCGTGCAAGCAGGTGGAGGCTGGTACAATTGTAGCATTTAAGAGGTATCTGGATGGGGATATGAATAGGAAGGGTTCAGATGAATAAGGCCAAGTGCTGGCAAATTGATTAGATTTTTATGATTAGATTAGATTCCCTACAGTATGGAAACAGGCCCTTCGGCCCAAGAAGTCCATACTGACCCTCCAATGTAAAACCCACCCAGACCCATTCCCATTCCCTTATATTTACCCCTGACCTATGGTCTTAACACTATGGGCAATTTAGCATGGCCAAATCACCTGCGATTAGGTTAGGATAACTGGTCGGCATGGACAGGTTGGACTGAAGGGTCTGTTTCCCTGCTGTACATCTCTATGACTGTATGATTGTAAGCCCAACACCATCCAGGACAAAACAGCCCACGTCCAAACCCATGGCCACTTCCATCTCGAAGGACAAGGGGCAGCAGGTACATGGGAACACCACCCCCCTGCAAGTTCCCCTCCAAGCCCACACTATCCTGACTTGGAAATATCTCGCCATTCCTTCATAGTCGCTGAGTCACAATCCTGGAATTCCCTCCCTCAGGGCATTGTGGGTCAACCCACAGCAGGTGGGCTGCAGTGGTTCAAGATGGCAGCTCACCCCCACCTTCTCAAGGGGCAACTAGGGACTGGGCAATTAATCATGGAATCCCTATAGTGTGGGAGCAGGCCATTCAGCCCATCAGGTCCACACCAACACTCTGGAGAGATCCCACCCAGGCTGGCCCATCCCATTAGTAAAAACAATGACTGCAGATGCTGGAAACCAGATTCTGGATTAGAGTGGTGCTGGAAAAGCACAGCAGTTCAGGCAGCATCCAAGGAGCAGGAAAATCAACGTTTCGGGCAAAAGCCCTTCATACTTGCTTGAAACATCGATTTTCCTGCTCCTCGGATGCTGCCTGACCTGCTGTGCTTCTCTGGCCCATCCCATCTCTGCAACCACAGATTTCCCACAGCTCATCCATCTTGCCTGCAATTCCGTAGACACTACGGGCAATTTCCCACGGCCAATCCACTCTAACCTGCAAATCTCTGGACTGTGGGAGGAAACCGGAGCACCCGGAGGAAACCTATGCAGACACAGGGAGACTGTTCACACTCCACACAGACAGTCACCCGAGGCTGGGATTCAACCCTGATGCTATGAGGCAGCAGTGCTAACCACTGAGCCACTGTGCCGCCCTGAGCTTGCCCAGATGGCAACGCCTATGTCCTGTGACTGAATAAAATGATTTACAATTTGTAAATCCTGTCGCAAGTTCTGGACGGTTGACAGTATCAATTCGAAGGATAAAGCAAGTGGTCATTGTTAAAGCGTTTGTGATCATGTGTGACTGGGGTATCTGTCATTGCTTTCTCTACAAAGACCTGTCACACCACGTGACCAGGTTAAATGACCAGACATCCAGTGGTAATCCAGAGTGTATAGAGTATTAAAGCATCGAGAAAGGCCCTTCAGCCCATCAGCTCTGTGCCTGTCATCAAACAGCTATCCACTGTCATCTCATTTCCCAGCATTTGGTCTATAGCCCTGTTTGACTTTCTTGATTTGATTTGATTTCATTTAGTATTGTCATGTGTCCCTCAGTACAGTGAAAAGTTTTGTGTTGCGCACAGTACAGGCAGAATCATGCAAAGTTCTTACGGTTAATAGAATAGAGCGAGGGATGCAATGGTGTGGCTGCAGAGAGTGAGGTCAACATTAAACTTAAATTTTGAGCGGTCCATTCCAATAATAGCTGGGAAGAAGCTGTTCTTGAATCTGTTGATACATGTGTTTAAGTTTTTGTATCTTCTGCCTGACGGAAGAGGTTATAACTGGGGGGGGGGGTTCCTGAGGCTTGTTGCAAGTAGACATCTCTCTCAGGCAGTGTGTTCATGACTCCCACAAGCTCTGGGTGAAAAGCATCGCCCCTTATATCCCCTCCAATCCTCCTGCTCGTTGTTAAAACTGAGCCCCCCGGTTATCGACACCTCACTGCGTACCCTAACCATACCCCTCGGAACTTTGTCCATTTCAATCAACTGCCTTACTCCCCACAGAAGCCCTGTCTGTTCTGAGAAAAACAACCCCATCGAATCCAGCCTCTCTTCCTGGTTGAATCAGTCCATCCCAGGCGGCATTCTGGTGAATCTCCTCAGCAGTTCGTCCATTACAATCACATCCTTTCGATAGGTTGACAATAGACAATAGACAATAAGTGCAGGAGTAGGCCATTCTGCCCTTCGAGCCTGCACCACCATTCAATATAATCATGGCTGATCATCCTTAATCGATATAGATAAGCTGCAGAACTGGACAGAAAGGTGGCAAATGGAGTTCAATGTAGCTAAGTGTGAGGTGATTCACTTTGGTAAGAGTAATAAAAAGATGGGGTACTGGGCTAACGGTCGGATACTTGGTAGTGTGGATGAGCAGAGGGATCTTGGTGTCCATGTACACAAATCTTTGAAAGTTGCCACCCAGGTAAATAGTGCGGTGAAGAAGGCATATGGCGTACTGGCTTTTATTGGTAGAGGAATTGAGTTCCGGAGTCCTGAGGTCATGTTGCAGTTGTATAAGACTCTGGTGCGGCCACATCTGGAGTATTGTGTGCAGTTTTGGTCGCCATACTATAGGAAGGATGTGGAGGCACTGGAACGGGTGCAGAGGAGGTTTACCAGGATGTTGCCTGGTATGGTAGAAAGATCGTATGAGGAAAGGCTGAGGCACTTGGGGCTGTTTTCATTGGAGAAAAGAAGGTTTAGGGGTGACTTGATAGAGGTGTATAAGATGATTAGGGGTTTAGATAGGGTCAACAGTGAGAATCTTTTTCCTCGTATGGAGTCAGCTATTACAAGGGGGCATAGCTTTAAATTAAGGGGGGGTAGGTATAGGACAGATGTTAGGGGTAGGTTCTTTACTCAGCGAGTCGTGAGTTCATGGAATGCCCTGCCAGTAGCAGTGGTGGACTCTCCCTCATTATGGGCATTTAAGCGGGCATTGGATAGGCATATGGAGGATAGTGGGCTAGTGTAGGTTAGGTGGGCTTGGATCGGCGCAACATCGAGGGCCGAAGGGCCTGTACGGCGCTGTATTCTTCTATGTTCTATGTTCTATTAATCAACTCCCCACTCAGGAGGAGGACAAGGCCTAGTGGTATTATCGCTGGACTGTTAACTCGAGACCCACGCAATATTCTACCATGGCAGATGGCGGAATTCGAATTCAATTAAAATCTGGGAGTAAGAGTCTAATGCTGACCATGAATCCATCATCGACTGATTTAAAAATTCATCTCCTTTAGGGAAGGAAATGGCCATCTTTACCAGCTCTGGGCCTACATGTTACTCCAGACCCACAGCATTGTGATTGATGCTTAACTGCCCTCAGGGCAATTAGGGATGGGTAATAAATGCTGACCTGGCCAGTGACGCACTCATCCCGTGAATGAATTTTTAAAAAAATCAAACCTCAGCCGACTGGGAAGAAAACGGGGCCTTACAGATGAAGTAGGCCTGAG
Source organism: Chiloscyllium plagiosum (assembly GCF_037043375.1). Taxonomy (NCBI): domain Eukaryota; kingdom Metazoa; phylum Chordata; class Chondrichthyes; order Orectolobiformes; family Hemiscylliidae; genus Chiloscyllium; species Chiloscyllium plagiosum. The sequence goes on along the minus strand of NW_028270171.1, from coordinate 20,826,365 downwards.
GAGGCCTGGGTACGGCCTAGTCCTGCTCCTCCCACTCAAAGCCTGTGAGCTCAAGGCTCCTCGCCGGCACAGGCTGAGAGACAGGAGGGCTTAAAATATTGTGACTTTGCACAATCGCGCTGTGTTTGGGCACTCACTTAGCAACGCTTTGGCAAGGTAGAGAAGAGCTGAGGCCAAGAGCCAATGGTGGAGGAAGGGGTAGGTGGGTCCTGTCAGTTGGCAGGCCCCAGTACTGGGGAGGTAGGGCCGTGCCGTGCCAGGCCAGCTGCTGTATTCTGCGCAAAGTGACTCCCTGCCGAGCACCCAGGACCATTGCCCGCAGAGACACCATGTGTTCGAGCTGCTTTGAGTCCAACTCACACAAAAGAACATGATTCCAGCTCCTCTCAGCTGTTACCTTGGAGTGAGGCCCAGATCAATGCCTGACTGCGCAGCAGAAAGGAAAATAACCCCAGGAGACGACCATTCGACCCCTCTAGTTTGATCTGGCATTCAGTAAAATCAGGAGAAGGTTTCATAGAATCATAGAACCCCTACTGTGCGGAAGCAGGCCATTCGGCCCACACTGGTGGGTACATGCCTGAACACACACACCAGCAGGTACAGGAACAGCTTTATCCTGGCCGTTATTAGACTGACGAATGGACTCTCTAACTTCAAATAACGCTGACCTTGCTAAGTCGATCTTGCCCAACGCACGCCCTGTGCAATGTAACCTGTATGTCTCTGTCCAAGCATTTTTGATTTGTATTGTTTATTTATTTTTTATTATTATTTGATTAGATTCCCTACAATGTAGAAACAGGCCCTTCGGCCCACACCGACCCTCCGAAGAGTAACCCACCCAGACCCATTTCCCTCTGACTAACGCTCCTAACACTACGGGCAATTTCCCACGGCCAATTCACCCTGACCTGCACATCTTTGGACTGTGGGAGGAAACCGGAGCACCCGGAGGAAATAAGCTGTCCTGCTCATAAACACAGCTTTTAACTGTACTTCCGTACATCGGACAATCAATCAAACAATCAATCAATCAATGCTGTTCAGCACAACACAACTGTAAACCCTTGGTTAGAAAGTGCTCTCCGTAAGACATTAGGGGCTGAAAAAGGCCATTCGGCCCCTCTAGTTTGCTCTGGCATTCAACATGACCATGGCCGATCCGATGATCCTCAACTCCACTTTCCTGCTTTTACCCCTCGATTCCCTTTACTGATTAAAAATCTGTCCATCTCAATAAGGAGTCAAAAGGGTGGTGCTGGAAAAGCACAGCGACATCAGGCAGCATCTGAGGAACAGGGGAATCGATGTTTCGGGCATAAGCCCTTCGTCAGGAATGAGGCTTGTGGGCCGGGGTGGGGGGAGCTGAGAGATAAATGGGAGGGGGTTGGGGTTGGGGGGAAGGGAGCTGACACTGCGATAGGTGGATAGAGGTGGGGGCAAAGAGGGGAAGTCGAAGTGATCAGTCATGGGGCCTCAAAGGATCCTTCCACATCTGAGAGATTTGCCTGGACTTCCACAAGTTTCATTTACTGTATCCATTGTACCTGATGTGGGGAGACAGGATGCCAACTTGCAGAATGTTTCAGAGAACATCTCTGGGACACCCGCACCAACCAACTTCACCCGCCCCATGGTTGAACACTTCAACTCCCCCTCCTACTCTGCCAAGGACATGCAGGTCCTGGGCCTCCTCCATCGCCAAACCCTTACCACCTGACACCTGGAGGAAGAACGCCTCATCTTCTACCTTGGGACCTTCCAACCATACAGGGTCAATGCGGATTTCACCAGTTTTCTCATTTCCCCTCCCCCCCCATCCAATCTCATCCCAGTCCCATGCCTCCAACTCAGCACCACCCTCCTGACCTGTCCATCACCTTTCCCACCTATCCGCTCCAGCCTCCTCTCCGACCTCTCCGGTCAGGTGAATTGGCCATGCTAAATTGCCCGTAGTGTTAGGTATGGGGTAAATGTAGGGGTATGGGTGGGTTTCGCTTCGGCGGGTCGGTGTGGACTTGTTGGGCCGAAGGGCCTGTTTCCACACTGTAATGTAATGTAATGTAATCTAATCTAATCTAATCTATCACCTTCTCCGCCACCTTCATCCACCCATTCCCAGCTCCCTCCCACCCCCAACCCCACCCCCTCCCATTTATCTCTCAGACCCCGCCCCGGCCCACAAGCCTCATTCCTGAAGAAGGACGTATGCCCGAAACGTCGATTCTCCTGCTCCTCAGATGCTGCCTGACCTGCTGTGCTTTTCCAGCACCACCCTCTCAACTCTGACCTCCAGCATCTGCAGGCCCCACTTTCTCCTGGAATTTAACAAACCAGCTTCAACAGCTGTGGGCAGGAAGAGTTCCACAGATTTACTTCACTCAGAGAGAATAAATTGCTCCTCATCTCTGTCTTGAATAGGTGACCCCGTATTCTGAGATGATTGCCTCTGGTCCTAGACTCTCTCAAGAGGGGTAATCGCTCTGCACCTACTCTGTCAATTCCCCTAACAATCCTGCATGTTTCATTAAGGTCACCTCCCATTCTTCTTCACCCCAATGAGATCAGGCTCAAGCGACTGACCTCCTCCTCAGAAGACAATCGAAAGATGTGCAGGTTCGGTGGATTGGCCATGCTGTCTGGGGATGTGTGGGTTGGGTGCATTAGTTGGGGGCAAATGTCGAGTAATGGGGAATGGGTTTGGGTGGGATACTCTAAGGAGGGTCGGTGTGGACTTGTTGGGCCGAAGGGCCTGTTTCCACATTGCAAGGATTCTAAAACAAAAAAGACAGTCCTCCATATCTGGTATCAACCATCTCTGGACTGCCTCCAATGCCAATATACCTTTACAGGAAACTGTTTACTGTGCTCCAGCTAAGGTCTGACTAGGGCTTTGTATATTTTTAGCAAACACTGTTGGACTGCATTCCCTGTGGAAGAACGGCTAAGGTTCCATCAGCCTTCCCTCTGACTGGGGCTTCAGTGACTGCATCGTGTCCAAGTCTGTGTCAAAGAGCTCGATGGATCCACCAGAGTAGGCAAGGTTAGTCAAACATTGAGCCTTTACCTCCAATACATCCCCCCCCCCCCCCTCTCTATCCTCTCATACACTGTCGCTTAGAGTCCCAACCCTGACCATATGTACCGCCCTTGGTCATGCGGCCTACCATCTAGGCTTCCAGTGAGCTACCGTGGTGTCTGCTTTAACGAGGCAATGCATCTCCATTTCCTATTGTACTGGGCCCATCTTGGGGTCAAACCACCCCCTGATCCCGTAAGGCCTCCACTTCCAGTCTCTCTGATCTTTTCAGAGATGTTATTGCATGCCTCTGGGGCAGAGTGGTGCTCCAGAGCCTCCTGGTCCAGAGTAGAGACAAGAGCCACAAGAGCTCCCCAGGAGTCTCTTTGAGAAACCATTCAATCACTGGCCTCCAGTTGCACGTATCTCAATGAACAAACTGATTAATATCGATCCCTTAACCAACATCACGAGAAAAGCACAGTCTTTACTCTGAGTGCTGCTGGCTGTGAAGACACTGGGGCTGGTGTATTTGCCTCTGTTGCATGTTTTATATTCCAGGGACGTGGGCACTGCTGGCAAGACTCTGTATTTATTACCCGACCCAAACTGAGCAGCTTGCCAAGGCCATTCCAGGGTAAACAGGCAGGGAGCTGGAGGAACTCGGCAAGTCAGGCGGCATCAGGAGGTGGGGAAGTCGACGTTTTGGGGCTAACCCTTCTTCAGGACTCGCTGAGGAGGTCACTGCATTAAGACAGTGAGAAAGGGACTCACTGAGAGCAACATCCTGAAAAAGGGTTACAACCGAAACGTTGGCTTCCCCACCTCCTGATGCTGCCTGCCTTGCTGTGTTCCCCCAGCCTCCTGCCTGTCCCTCCTGATGCTGCCTGGCTTGCTGTGTTCCCCCAGCCTCCTGCCTGTCCCTCCTGATGCTGCCTGGCTTGCTGTGTTCCCCCAGCCTCCTGCCTGTCCCTCCTGATGCTGCCTAGCTTGCTGTGTTCCCCCAGCCTCCTGCCTGTCCCTCCTGATGCTGCCTGGCTTGCTGTGTTCTCCCAGCCTCCTGCCTGTCCCTCCTGATGCCACCTGGCTTGCTGTGTTCCCCCAGCCTCCTGCCTGTCCCTCCTGATGCCACCTGGCTTGCTGTGTTCCCCCAGCCTCCTGCCTGTCCCTCCTGATGCCGCCTGGCTTGCTGTGTTCTCCCAGCCTCCTGCCTGTCCCTCCTGATGCTGCCTGCCTTGCTGTGTTCCCCCAGCCTCCTGCCTGTCCATCCTGATGCTGCCTGGCTTGCTGTGTTCCCCCAGCCTCCTGCCTGTCCCTCCTTATGCTGCCTGCCTTGCTGTGTTCCCCCAGCCTCCTGTCTGTCCCTCCTGATACTGCCTGGCTTGCTGTGTTCCTCCAGCCTCCTGCCAGTCCCTCCTGATGCTGCCTGTCTTGCTGTGTTCCTCCTGCCTGTCCATCCTGATGCTGCCTGCCTTGCTGTGTTTCTCCAGCCTCCTGTCTGTCCCTCCTGATACTGCCTGGCTTGCTGTGTTCTCCCAGCCTCCTGCCTGTCCCTCCTGATGCTGCCTGTCTTGCTGTGTTCCTCCTGCCTGTCCCTCCTGATGCTGCCTGCCTTGCTGTGTTCCTCCAGCCTCCTGCCTCTCCCTCCTGATGCTGCCTGCCTTGCTGTGTTCCCCCAGCCTCCTGCCTGTCCCTCCTGATGCTGCCTGCCTTGCTGTGTTCCTCCAGCCTCCTGCCTGTCCCTCCTGATGCTGCCTGCCTTGCTGTGTTCCTCCAGCCTCCTGCCTGTCCCTCCTGATGCTGCCTGCCTTGCTGTGCTCCTCCAGCCTCCTGCCTGTCCCTCCTGATGCTGCCTGGCTTGCTGTGTTCCTCCAGCCTCCTGCCTCTCCCTCCTGATGCTGCCTGCCTTGCTGTGTTCCCCCAGCCTCCTGCCTGTCTACCCTGGACTCCAGCATCTGCTGTTTTCTTGTCTGTAAACCATTCCAAATGGCAATGACGAGTCAACCAATTAGCTCTGGGTCTGGAGTCACATGTAGGCCAGACCAGGTAAAGATTTGCTTCCCTGAATGGGCATTCATTTACAATGATTGGTGAGGAGAAATTTCAATTCCAGGTTTATTTATTAAAACCAACCTCTGCAGGTGGGACATTTGAACTCATCCTCCGAATGATTAACATTTCTACCACGCTGTCATCACAATGTGATGTTGGTCAGGAAATCAATCTTCTCCCTGACACTAGGAAGTACTCTCTGACCTTCTGCAATATACCGCCCTGCGAGGGTTTATTAAAGATGGCCAATCGGGCTAGAAGGTTTCATGTCCTCTCCAAACTGTGGTACCTCTGACAGTGCAGCTCTCTGTCCTCTGCTTTTAAGTGCTATGTCCTGCAGTGGATCTGAGTAATAATGTACTCACTCAGAGAGAAGTCAGGGTCATCACAGATTGCGATGACTAATTAATTCATGATGCTTGACCACGTTTTTTAAATACGCTCTCAGAATGTGGGCATCGCTGGCTAAGCCCAGCATTTATTGCCCATCTCTAATTGGGGCGCTTAAGTGTCAACCCCATTGGCTGTGGGTCTGGAGTCACATGCAGGCCCAGACCAGGTAAAGATGGTAAAGGACATGAAGAAACTAGATGGGTGTTTCCTGAGAATTGACACAGTATTCACAGTCATCATTTGGCTATTAATTCCAGATTGTTTTTAAAGATCGAATTTGGATGGGATTCAAACCCAGGCCCCCCAGAACATCACCGGGGTCTCTGGATTTCAGTCCAGCGTTTACACCATTTGGCCATCACCTCCCCCTCAAATGTTGCTATTGAAGCTTGTGAAAATTGTCAGAAAGAAGAAGGGAACCCTATCAAATTTAATGTTTTTTTTTTCTAAACCTTGGCTCCCACCTATCCATTCTCCAATCGTAACTCAGCGTTTATCTCATGGGGCGCGGTATTGGTGGCCATTTTCTCTCCCCGTCCTTCGAACCGTTAGAAACTTGAGAAAACCGTGTTGAAATTCCGTCACAGAATCTTGACCTTAAGCCCGGGTGCTGGGGCTGACTCGGGTCAGCTACACTGTCTGTTTGGTCAGGTGCCTCTACACAATATCCTGGTCAATATTCCTTTCTTAGTCATCACCACATAATCGGTTAAACCTCATAGCGTTCCCATTGCACTCTGAAGCTTCAAAAGATATCACCTTTTTAGAAATTAAAATTAAATGAGTCTATCCAAATGAGCCAGATTTAACAGTCGAGACAAGTGTTTGAAACAAACAGAGAAACCCAGCCGGGATTTGGCAGCACAGGGACAATTCAACCCTTGGAGCCCGCTCTGCCATTTAACATGGTCTCTGAGCCTGCCTGTTCCCCCCTAGCCCTTTATCCCACTTTCCATCAGAAACATATCCTTTACTTCCCTGGATCTGTTGGTTAATTCTGCCCCCACTGCTCTCTGGAGCAGTGAGTTCCACAGAGTCACATCCCTCTGGGAGAAGGAGTTCCGCCCCATCTCAGTTTGGAGCAGAGACCATTTTGAATGCTACCCGCATGGCGGACATTTCTGGTAAATAAAGGAAAACCGATGAAGTAGTACAGGGCACTGGGAGGAATGGAGTAGATGGACACACGGTGGCCCAGTGGTTAGCACTGCTGCCTCACAGCGCCAGGGACCGGGGTTCGATCCCAGCTTCGGGCGACTGTCTGTGTGGTGTTTGCACGCTCTCCCCGTGTCTGCGTGGGTTTCCTCCGGGTATTCCGGTTTCCTCCCACAGTCCAAAGATGTACAGGTTATGGTGGATTGGTCATGTTAAATTGCCCGTAGTGTCCAGGGATGTGTAGGTTGGGTACATTGGTCTGGGCGGGTTACTCTTCAGAGGGTCGGTACGGACTTGTTGGGCCGAAGGGCCTGTTGCCACACTGTAGGGATTCCGTTCTAAATGGTAGGTTTAGCTTCTCCGGGGAGTTGGGGAAAATGCTGGCAAGGTCGCGTTTAGTGCAAATGTCTACGTTTCCCTGAGCCGTCGTCCTCAAAAGGAGTCAACCCACCTTGCCGAACAGGCAGCAGTGGGATCTTTCTCTACCTTCAGGGAACATGTCAGGTCTCTCACATCCACTCTTTCTGGAAGCAGTGAGTGGTTTGGTTTGTTCACACTACTTCACCCTGCCCTGTCACTCAGTCCACCCTGCCCTGTCACTCAGTCCACCCTGCCCTGTCACTCAGTCCACCCTGCCCTGTCACTCAGTCCAACCTGCCCTGTCAGTCGGGCAGCGTGAAAATTAAGCCATGAAGTTACCGTGACCGAACCGAGCTGAGTGTGAACCTTCACACAGGGTAGCGTCTTGGGGAGGAGAGGGGAGGGGGATTGCCGAAGTCCTGTCGCTCAGTAATAACTCCATTGCTGATGTTTGAGGAGCACTGTCTTGCTGCTGTCAAGTTCCGTTGACAGAGTGTGAACCAGCATTACATCACATCAGTTGGTCGAGAGACACCGACCGTCCATGGATAGTGGAAGGAACAGGGATATTGATGCACTTTGATTTCGTCCTGCATCAGTTATTAAGGGAGTCTGGACAGAAGAAAGAATTCTGTGCATTTATATAGTGCTTTGGAAGTGCTGTTGTTATAGAGTCATAGAGATGTACAGCACGGAAACAGACCCTTCGGTCCAACCCGTCCAGATTTCCCAACCCAATCTAGTCCCACCTGCCAGCACCCGGCCCATATCCCTCCAAACCCTTCCTATTCATATACCCATCCAGATGCCTTTTAAATGCTGTAATTGTACCAGCCTCCACCACTTCCTCTGGCAGCTCATTCCATACACGCACCACCCTCTGTGTGAAAAAGTTGCCCCTTAAGTCCCTTTTATATTTTTCCCCTCTCACCCTAAACCTATGCCCTCTAGTTCTGGACTCCCCGACCCCAGGGAAAAGACTTTGCCTATTTGCCCCCTATCCATGCCCCTCATAATTTTGTAAACCTCTATAAGGAGCCTCTGACGCTCCAGGGAAAACAGTCCCAGCCTGTTCAGCCTCTCCCTGTAGCTCAAATCCTCCAACCCTCCAACATCCTTGTAAATCCTTTCTGAATCCCATTAGATTCCTGCAGCGTTACAGTGATTACATTCTACTGGTTGCAAAGGGCTTTGAAGGAAACCTTGTGGTGAAGTGGACAGGTCCCTACCTCTGAGCCAGGGGGGGGTTTGAGGTTAAATCTGACCTACTCCATACCTGTGTGATAACATCTCTGAACTGAATCATAAAATCCCCAAAGATGTGCAGGGTTGGCCATGCTACGTTGCTGCAGCTGGGGGGGATAGCCTTTGGAAATGCTTATGGAGTTAGGGGAGGGGACAATGGGTCTGAGTGGGAGGGTCAGTGTGGACTTGATGGGCCGATTGGCCTGCTTCCACACTGTTGAGATTCAATGTTTCGACAAGGGGTGATTGTGCCTGGGGTGGAGATATGGGGGGGAGCAGGATCCCCCGTGGGACGGGTTCCTTAGAGATCATTGCTTTCTGACCATGCCTTTGCTAATTAAATAGGGCAGAATGTACAGAGGCATCTGGAATTGTGGACTCTCTTGCTGGGGGGGGGGGGGTAATGTCATGATCTGTCTGTGATGGTGCCAGTGGGGCTCCCTGTTTGGAAGGGGGCCTGACTGACAGGGCGAGCTGGCTGGGAGCTGGGGCCAAGGTGGTTGAGCAAGAGGTGCATTACTGCGGCTGTGCTGACCAAGCCTTTCCTGATCTGGTGCAGCTGGTTATTAAAATATTAAAACTCAACGACTCTCTCCGAGGGAGCCAGATGTGGGGGACATTGCAATGCTCTCACGTTAACCCCCCCCCCAAAATGCCTCCGTCTCACAACGTGACCTGGATGACCCTCCCAGTGAGCAGGTCACTGTCCACCAGCGCCTGGCCGGGCTGCAATAGCACTGGGAGAGAACGGCTACACAGGGGAGAGGGGACACTCTGAACTGACACAGAGACATGTGCTAGAGATAGAGAGAACTCACACTCACACACACAGACACGGACACACACACACACACACAGACACGGACACACACACACACACACACACACGGACACAGACACACACACACACACAGACACGGACACACACAGACACGGACACACACACAGACACGGACACACACACAGACACGGACACACACATGCACACACACTCACACAGACACGGACACACACACAGACACGGACACTCACACTCACACACACAGATGGACACACACACACACAGACTTGGACACACACACACAGTCACGGACACACACACTCACACACACAGACATGGACACACACACACACAGACACGGACACACAAACACTCACACACACACACACAGACACAGACACAGACTCACACACACACACTGACACGGACACACACACATGCACACATGCACACACACTCACACACACAGACACAGACACACACACAGACACGGACACACACACAGACATGGACACACACACACACACAGATGGACACGGACACACACACACACTCACACACAGACACGGACACACACACACACAGACACGTACACACACACGGACATGGACACACACACACACACATAGACAGATATGGACACACACACACATACACACACAGACACGGACGGACACACACTCACACACAGACGGACACACACAGACACAGACACACACACACACAAACAAAGACACACACCCACATACACACACAGACACAGACACACACACCCTCACACTCACACACAGAGAGACGGACACACACAGACATATACACTCACACGCACACACAGACGGATACACACACACTCACACACACAGACACACACACGCACACACACACAGCGATGGACACACACACACGCACGCACACACACAGAAACACAGGCACGCACCCACATGCACACACATACGGACACACACACACTCACAGACACACAAACACACACACACCCTCTCACTCACACACACATACACACTCACCCTTTCCCTCACTCTGCCCCCTGCCCATAGCCCTCCCCATCTGGGTTACCGAGGTGTGGGGTGAGGGGGGGGGGGGGGGGGGGGGTGCAGTGAGAGTGAGGGCCAGCCTGTCCTTTGAGGTTTTCCCGAGCTCCAGGTGAGAGGCCGGGCCGGGAAGGAGGTGGGTTTTGAGGCCGGGCCCTGTGCTGACGTGTGGGGCCGGGCCGGGAAGGAGGTGGGTTTTGAGGCCGGGCCCTGTGCTGACGTGTGGGGCCGGGCCGGGAAGGAGGTGGGTTTTGAGGCCTGGCCCTGTGCTGACGTGTGGGGCCGGGCCGGGAAGGAGGTGGGTTTTGAGGCCTGGCCCTGTGCTGACGTGTGGGGCCGGGCCGGGAAGGAGGTGGGTTTTGAGGCCGGGCCCTGTGCTGACGTGTGGGGCCGGGCCGGGAAGGAGGTGGGTTTTGAGGCCGGGCCCTGTGCTGACGTGTGGATGCCTGGTGTCCACACGGTCCTCACCTCCAGGAGATGGTCCTCAGAGTGAGCTCAGGGACAGGGCACCCCCAACAGCAGCTGCCGAGTGACCAGGAGGGTGACCGAGCAGTGCTCCTCAGGCTCCAGTGGCTGCACATCCCCACGGAAATCCCGGTCTCTCGGCACATTCCATCGGCCGTGGGGATGGTGCCTGTGTTGGCAGTGCTGTCCCTCCAATCTCCAGAGCGAGAGGACCGGGCACTGCCACCAGACTGGGCCTGGGGGAGGGGGAATGGGGTCAGATGGCAATGTATCCGGAAGAGATGACATCACTGGAACCTACAAACGATGAAGGTATTGCATTCACATAGCACCTGTCACACACTGGCGGGTTTGTAAGAGGAGATATTGGCTTTGTCTCCCTCAAACCGAAAGGCAGTCTCACTTTGGAGGTTCTCAGGGAGTGGGCACCATTGGAGGGTCAGTGCTGAGGGAGTGGGCACTGTTGGAGGGTCAGTGCTGAGGGAGTGGGCACTGTTGGAGGGTCAGTGCTGAGGGAGTGGGCACTGTTGGAGGGTCAGTGCTGAGGGAGCGGGCACTGTCGGAGGGTCAGTGCTGAGGGAGTGGGCACCGTTGGAGGGTCAGTGCTGAGGGAGCGGGCACTGTCGGAGGGTCAGTGCTGAGGGAAGGCGCACTGTCGGAGGGTCAGTGCTGAGGGAGTGCCGCACTGTCGGAGGGTCAGTGCTGAGGGAGTGGGCACCGTTGGAGGGTCAGTGCTGAGGGAGCGGGCACTGTCGGAGGGTCAGTGCTGAGGGAGCGGGCACTGTCGGAGGGTCAGTGCTGAGGGAGCGTGCACTGTCGGAGGGTCAGTGCTGAGGGAGCGGGCACTGTCGGAGGGTCAGTGCTGAGGGAAGGCGCACTGTCGGAGGGTCAGTGCTGAGGGAGTGGGCACCGTTGGAGGGTCAGTGCTGAGGGAGCGGGCACTGTCGGAGGGTCAGTGCTGAGGGAGCGGGCACTGTCGGAGGGTCAGTGCTGAGGGAGCGTGCACTGTCGGAGGGTCAGTGCTGAGGGAGCGGGCACTATCGGAGGGTCAGTGCTGAGGGAGCGGGCACTGTCAGAGGGTCAGTGCTGAGGGAAGGCGCACTGTTGGAGGGTCAGTGCTGAGGGAGTACACTCCCCATCCCGGGGTGCCCTTTAAATACTGACACACTCTCAGAGAACCCCCTCCCTCCCCCACCCCAGTGTCGACCTGCCTTCCCTCCTCCAGGCTGTTACACGGTGTTCTGCTCAGATTCGAATGGTTCTTGTATTGGAGGGGTTAGTAACGCCAGCTGCCTGTGCCTGAATGGCCACAGCCTCAGTCTCCAGTAGCTGGCACAACACTGGCACTGAGCGAGTCATAAATAACAGAGAAGAGATTTAATCTCACGGTCAGGAAACCATCGCAAACTCTTTATTAGAATTGACGACCGTATAAAAACCAGCAGGAACTGAGAGGCTCTGAGTTCCTGTGAAACTGTGAGGAGTTAGTGAGCTGGAAGCTCTGTATTTGATGTGATGACAGGGCAGTCCTTCGGGTCATAGTAATTAACACAGGCAAAGCCAGGGACATGCCAAGCTTCACCTACACTAAGAGGAAATGCCACTGCGTGGGTACTAAGGCGATCTTATCAGCTTTTGATGGAGGGGGAGGGCAGAGAGAGGCAGCTGGACAGTAACAGCAACTTGCATTTTTATAGCACCTTCCAACAGAATCCCAAAGCCCTTCAAGTGATTGTGGTTGCCTCAAAGGAAGATCACGTTAGTTACAGGACGGTTACCGTGTGGGCTAGGAGGCTGTCCAGTCCAACACGTCCTCGTCCGCTCTCTGCCAGGGCAGCTGCCCCACCATCCCCCACCCACCCCCACCCCCATCTCCCCTAGCCCCTGCAGTTTTCTCTCTCTCCCTCTTTTAGAAATTTTTCCGATTCCCAATGAGGAGAACATTTTCGGTCATGAAGGTGGGTAGCGAGTTTTGAGAAGATTGGATGTCGGTTTGCTCGCTGAGCTGGAAGGTTTCAGTGACAAAACGTCTGAAAATGAACCTTCCAGCCCAGCGAGCAAACCTACATTGATAATGGTGGGTTTTTAATCATGCTGTGAAATGAGGACAGAGAGTGGGAGAGGCTTGAGGGGCCTGATCGTGCTGAGTTAGGCTTTTACAGTAGGCCTCAGCCTTTGGAGTAGGCCTCAGCCTTTGGAGTAGGCTTCAGCCTTTGGAGTAGGCCTCGACCTTTGGAGTAGGCCTCAGCTCTCCCTCCTGGATGTTAGCTCTCGACTGGCTCCTGTGTTAAAATGGAGGCCTGACTATTGGGTTGATTAGTAGACTCTGAGGCCACGTCTGGTCAAATAACCGCAAAGATTTATCGTCTGGTTTTCACCCTGGAAGGGCATCTGCTGTCAGCAGCTGATTAAATCTGAGCAGGAATCTGTGCCTTCTGGAGGAGAACAAATGATAATAATATTTCCTAGTATTGACAAACAATTGGATACCACACAGACTGCAGACACAGGATCTGAGGAAGTAGAGGGCTTATAGATAATCTTTACAACACGTCTTATCCCCAGTGTTGGGAGATACAGGTAGTTCTTCTATACGCAATGGTTGCTTTCTTGAGCAAGCCCGCATTATAGAACGATCATGCTTTAGAAATATCGCTTAAAGAATTGGTGATGTAATCATGTTACAGCCAAAATGTGTTTTAAAAGTTCACACTTTAGAAACAGCGTCCCCAATTCGTCAATCCCGTTGCAGTGAATTTGCGTTAATGAGACATGTGTTACAGCTGAACGACCTGGAATGGGTTCCAAACCGCATACCCATGATTCCATCGAGACCAGTAAGGCCTGCAGTTTGCCTCCCGATAGCCAGGGAGTGAATTGGGGTGTGAGCTGGTCAGACCTGGCTAGAACAAGGTTTGAACTTATTTTGTGTGGGAAGTGAGCGTTGCTGGCTGGGCCCAGCCTTTATTGCCCCGTCCCTAACTGCCCCTTGATAAGGCGGTGGTGAGCTGCCATCTTGCACCGCTGTGCTGTGGAACGACCCGCAGTGCCCCGAGCGAGGTAACCCCCTCGATGGTTCTGGGGAGGTGACCTACATTCTGGGAGTGGGAAGGTGCCCCCTTTGCATTTGGTCCCGGGACTCCCTCTCAAGGGGTCTCGGGTGAGGGTGGGGAGTTTGGACCGGGAATTCCAACATGTCTTCCGAGTTGAGCTTTCAGGGCCGAGTAGTGTTCCGTCCCTCGAACCGAGCGGGAAGCTCGGATTGGAATGGGAAGAAACAAATTTAACAGTGGGTGTCAAAACAGTGAGGCAGGAATTTGTGAAAGGTCTGTTTATCGTGTACCTCGAGAACTGTAAAGTGTAAACTCTCTGCAGTCCTCACACGTGTTTGCTGTTAAGTGAATGTGTAATTATAACGGGAAGCACTGTGTGGGTAATATCTGCAATAAGGTGAAAATGGTTGGGACCTTTATTACTTAGGTAGGTTCCTTATTGGTGTCTTCACTCACACCGCTCGAATATTTTACAGAGGGACTGGTGAAGATTAAGGCCAGCAGTTAGCTAGGATCACCAAAGTGTTCTGGCTGACTCTGTCAATGAATCTTTGCCTTTACTCAAAGTGACTCCAGCTCCTCCTGATGAGCACTGTTTGTTCTGGTCACCAGTCACATGACACCACGTTGGCCAATCCATCTAGAATTAGCAGCCCACAGCGCAGAACCATGCTGTTCAACCCCTCTAGGCCATGCTAGTGTTCAGACCACATATGCCCATTCTGTGTCATCCCACTGTGGCTCAGTGGTTAGCACTGCTGCCTCACAGCACCAGGGACCCAGGTTCGATTCCAGCCTCGGGTGACTGTCTGTGTGGTTAGATTACTTACAGTGTGGAAACAGGCCCTTCGGCCCAACAAGTCCACACCGCCCCTCCGAAGCGTAACCCACCCATACCCCTACATTTACCCCTTCCCTAACACTACGGGCAATTTAGCATGGCCAATTCACCTGACCTGCACATCTTTGGACTGTGGGAGGAAACCGGAGCACCCGGAGGAAACCCACGCAGACACGGGGAGAATGTGCAAACTCCACACAGTCAGTCGCCTGAGGCGGGAATTGAACCCGGGTCTCTGGCGCTGTGAGGCAGCAGTGCTAACCACTGTGCCACCGTGCCGCCCATATGGTGTTTGCACGTTCTCCCCGTGTCTGCGTGGGTTTCCTTTGGGTGCTCTGGTTTCCTCCCGCAGTCTAAAGATGTGCAGGTCAGGGTGAAGTGGTTGTGCTAAATTGCCAATAGTGTTCAGGGATGTGTAGGTTAGGTGCACTGGTCAGGGGTAAATGTAGAATAATAGGGTAGGGGAATGGGTTCTGGGTGGGTTACTCTTTGGAGGATTGGTGTGGACATGTTGGGCCGAATGGCCTGTTTCCACACTGTGGGGAATGTAATCTGTGTCAACATATACTGCTGGATTAGAGTCATGGAGTCAAACAGCATGGAAACATTTCCTGAACTAATCGTGTCCCATTTGTCTGCATTTGGCCTATATCCCTCTAAACCCTTCCTACCCACGTACCTGTCCAAATGGCTTTTAAATGCTGTAATGTACCCGCCTCCACTACTCCCACTGGCAGCCTGCTCCACCCTCTAGGGGTGGGCAATTAATACTGGCTCAGCCAATGACGTCCTCATCCCGTGAATTAATTTTCAAAACCTGAAATATCAAACTTGCCCACACAAAAACTCATCTGGGGAAGGAAACTGCTGTCCTTACCCATTCTGGGCCTACACGTGACTCCAGACCTACAGGCAGAGGTGAACCCTTAGCCTTTTACTCACTGGTGGGACGTGAGTGTCACTGGCTGGGCCCAGCATGTATTGCCCGTCCCTAGTTGCCCCTTGAGAAGGTGATGGTGAGCTGCCATCTTGGGCCAACGCAGTCCATATTGAGTAACTGCCCTTTGATATGGCCCAGGCACATCTCTCAGATCCAGGGCAACTAGGGATGGGCAACAAATAATGCCCCTTTCACCCACCCCCCCCCCATTAAAAAAGACTGTCCTAAAATAGATGCTCAAAGTTGAAATTGTAATTTTCCCAATTTAGCAATCGACTGGGAACTCCAAATCAGAAAATGTTATTCCAAGCACACCACTGACTCATTGGCTAAAGGAGACATTGTAATCCATGGCTCCGGGCGTAAAGGTGGGAGAGTAGCTCAACTGGAGGTACTGCTCTGCCAAACAGGGCCTGGAATCTGACCTCAACTCAAGAGCACCTTCAACGTCTGAACTTTAACCTTTGGCACTCCCCTGCCAACTCCGACCATGCAGCGAAGGGTTCAACCTACCCACACTGCTCCTCGTTGTTCTCGGTGTGAGGTTGTCAGCGATGGGGACCTGAACGCTACCAAAATTCCCACCATGTTCGATGTAGTCCACGGAGTGATGGCTCTGCTGCTTCAGCAGATCAGTCAGTGCTCTGGAGACAGAGAGAGAGAGAGAGAACTTCGCTAACAAACTCCAATTTGAAGAGACCATCCACCCATTTCTCTAAACCTGTCCCCATCCCCAGCCTGACCAAATAGCTTTGCCAGTAGTTCACTGCCTTCAGAAAATCAACCTCTGCCTGTTCTGTCCCCCAGTGAGTTTTGAGAAGATTTGTAGCTCAGGTTAAGGTTCTGGCTGAGGTGGAAAGCTCATTTTCAGACGTTTCGTCACCACACAAGGTAACATCTTCAGTGGGCCTCCGGACAAAGCACTGCTGGTGTTTCCTGCTTTCTATTTATATGTTTGGGTTTCTTTGGGTTGGTGATGTCATTTAGTGTGGTGGTGTCATTTCCTGTGGTGAAATCACTTCCGGTTCCTTTTCTCAGGGGGTGGTAGATGGGGTCTAACTCGATGTGTTTGATGACAGGCCCCATTTATCACCCCCGTGAAAAGGAACAGGAAGCGACTTCACCACACGAAATGACATCACCAACCTAAAGAAACCCAAACATATAAATAGAAAGCAGGAATCATCAGTAGTGCTTCATCCGGAGGCTCACTGAAGATGTTACTGATCATGGTGACGAAACGTCTGAAAATGAACCTTCCAGCTCAGTGAGCAAACCGACAGCCTGTTCTGTCCCCTCTCGGACACAATGAGACTCCAGCGCTGACAGTGAGGAGTGCCTGACGTAGTTAGGACTGTATGGTTCAGGGTTATACGGGACGATACCATTCCTCACCCGGCTCAGTGATGGTTTTAACTGGTGATAGACCCATACTGAGAACAACCAATGCTGGAGATCACAGTGGGTCAGGCAGCATCTGTGGAGAGACAGCAAGCCAACGTTTCAAGTCGAGATGACTCTACCTCAGAGCTGATGTGAAGTGTGAAGGGGACAGCATTTATACAATACTTTGGGGGAGAAAGGCTGTTAAACTTGCAGATTTAGTGAGTGGAATGTGAGAATGGCAGAATGATGGTGTGTCTAACTGCCAGACTGGGACTGACAGACAGTCCCACAGGGGCGAGGGGGGGGTGGGGAGAGAGGACATGGTGACAGAGAATGTAACCAATAAACCAAAGGAAAGGGAAGGAGTGGGAGTAGGGTCACAGTTTGAAGGGGTCAACCTCAATATTAGATCCAGAAGATTGTAAAGTGCCCAGTCTGAAGGTGAGTTTACGCTGGGATTCACTGGAACACTGCAGCATGTCAAGGACAGACACATGGGCATGTGTGCAGGACACTGTGGTAAAATAACTGGCTACAGGAAAGGTCAGAATCCTGCTTGTGCACAGGCCGGAGGTGTTCCACAGAACATTGGCGAGGCCTCTCCTGGAGTACTGTGTCCCGTCCTGCTCGCCTTGTTCCAGGAAGGGGATCATTAAAGCTGGAGATGGTTCAGAAGCAATTTCCCAGGGTGTTGCCGGGAATGGAGGTTTTGAGTTATAGGGACAGGCTGGGACGTTTTACACTGGAGTGTAGGAGGGGTTTATAAAATCATGAGGAACATGGCTAAGGTGAATGGCATGTGTCTTTTCCCTGGGGTGGGGGATTTCAAAACTAGGGGGGATATTTGTAAAGTGAGAGGAGAAAGGTTTAAAAGGACACAAGGGGCAACATTTTTACAAAGAGGGTGGTTCGTGTGTGGAATGACCTTCCTGAGGAAGTGGTGGACGTGGGGACACTTACAATGTTTAAAAGACATTTGGATAAGGACATGGATAGGAAAGGGTTGGAGGGATTATGGGCCAGGAGCAGGCAGGTAGGACTAGTTTAGTTTGGGAACATGGTCGGTTATGGACTGGTTGGGCCGAAGGGTCTGTTTCTGTGTTGCATTTATTTATTTAAATTAAACTCCATCTGCCACTTCTCAGCCCATTGGACCATCTGGTCCAGATCCCGTTGTAATCTGAGGTAACCCTCTTCGCTGTCCACTACACCTCCAATTTTGGTGTCATCTGCAAACTTACTAACTGTACCTCTTATGCTCGCATCCAAATCATTTATGTAAATGACAAAAAGTAGAGGACCCAGCACCGATCCTTGTGGCACTCCACTGGTCACAGGCCTCCAGTCTGAAAAGCAACCCTCCACCACCACCCTCTGTCTTCTACCTTTGAGCCAGTTCTGTATCCAAATGGCTAGTTTTCCCTGTATTCCATGAGACCTAACCTTGCTAACCAGTCTCCCATGGGGAACCTTGTCAAACGCCTTACTGAAGTCCATATAGATCACATCTACCGCTCTGCCCTCATCAATCCTCTTCGTTGCTTCTTCAAAAAACTCAATCAAGTTTGTGAGACATGATTTCCCACGCACAAAGCCATGCTGACTATCCCGAATCAGTCCTTGCCTTTCAAAATACATGTACATCCTGTCTCTCCATCTGCCACTTCTCAGCCCATTGACCCATCTGGTCAAGATCCCATTGTAATCTGAGGTAACCTTCTTCACTGTCCACTACACCTCCAATCTGCAAACTTACTAACTATACCTCCTATGTTCACATCCAAATCATTTATATAACCGATGAAAAGCAGTGGACCCAGCACCGATCCTTGTGGCACACCACTGGTCACAGGCCTCCAGTCTGAAAAACAACCCTCCACCACCACCCTCTGTCTTCTACCTTCGAGCCAGTTGTAGCTGCTTTGTGGAGCCACACAGGGAATGTATCACGGAGCTAGGGCGTGGTACTGCGCAGTGAAGCCAAATAGTTCCACGATGAAATCACAGAGCACCACGGACCTTGCCCCATCTCACAATTAACAATATACTTGAACTTTGGTTCAGATATTATTTCCTGCCTGAAGCATTGACACAGCAAAACAAAATGTATATTTAGATTTCAGCTGGATGCCTGTAGCCCACTGTTCCCCTTTGGTTTTGCTGTGCTCATGTGGATCTTCCAGCTGTGTGACCTTCCCAACACGACACAAAAACAACACTTCAGCAACAATTCTGAGGGTTTATCGTCTGGTGTCCTCCACTTTGCTCCCTGACTCTCCTGAGGCTGCTGTTTCTATGATGACGAGTGAGGCCGAGGCCCAGAATGCACCTCAATGTAGGCTCTACGGCTTCAAAACGTATCTGCAATCTCATGGTATGGCTCCAGTCGGGACTCTAAGGGCTGATGAAACGGGCTGATCCCCAACGAGCCCCGTGTTCCTGCTCAAGGTTGGCATGTGGCCACCCTAGGGGTGATCAGGTTGTGACTGGCATGGGCACTCCCATCCAGCCTGCCATCCGGACAGAACCCCAGCAAGGACTCACCTCAGAGGCAGGAACCCTGACCTGTTCGCTCTTCTTCTCTGCGCTCTGGTACAAGGAGGTCAAAGGTGGGAGTTCCACTCCTTCTTGGAGTGGGATCTGTAAAACCTGGCACAGGGCGGTGAACAGACCAGGAACCGTCCTCAGTAGCCTGTGGTTTACTGGGCAATGTGCTATCAGTGGGCAACCCGCAAGACCCCTGCATTTACTGGGGAAGAGTGAGATCACTACAAAGACGGATGCTCAAATGGACGATGGTCTAAAGGCCAAGATTCAACATGGGTTTACAACCACTTGAACATATTGATTTATTTCTGATAAAATGCGAATGTGGCATTGATATTATTTGGCACAATTTGTATCCCATTAACCTGCGCTAATGCTCCTCCAGGAACTGCATGGTCAGTCATTGCTGTTAGTGGAAGGTTGCTATCCTCAGAATGGCCACTCACAAAATGGCCACTCAAAATGTCCACACTCAAAATGGCCAAACTCAAAATGGCCACTCACAAAATGGCCACTCACCAAATGGCCACACTCAAAATGGTCACTCACAAAATGGCCATTGAAAATGGCCACACTCAAAATGGCCACTCACAAAATGGCCATTGAAAATGTCCACACTCAAACACTCAAAATGGTCACTCACAAAATGGCCATTGAAAATGGCCACACTCAAAATGGCCACTCACAAAATGGCCACTGAAAATGGCCACACTCAAAATGGCCACTCACAAAATGGCCACTGAAAATGGCCACACTCAAAATGGCCACTCACAAAATGGCCACTGAAAATGGCCACACTCAAAATGGTCACTCACAAAATGGCCATTGAAAATGGCCACACTCAAAATGGCCACTCACAAAATGGCCACTGAAAATGGCCACTCACAAAATGGCCACTCAGAAATTAGCTGTTTGCCTTAATGCCAGTTGTTGCTGAGGTCAAAGTAGTTCATTATATCTGAAGTGTACTGGTTTCAGAGCTGGTAAATCCTGATATAAATGCAAGCTGTTGCATGTACAGGTTTTAACAGCTCTGCCTCAAGTCTTTTCTCTACCTATCCTTCAAACTGTTAGAAACTCAAAAAAACTATTTTTAAATTCTGTCCCAAAATCTTGACAGCCTGAGACCTTAACCCTGGTTGCTTGGAAGGACAGTTGGGACAGCTGTCTGGCTGTTTGAGGTTAAAATTCAGTCTGTCTGATCAGGGGGATGAAATGGTGCCTCTATACAATGTCCTGGTCAATATTCCTTTCTTAGTCATCACCGTGTAATCGATTAAACCTCACAGAGTTCCCGTTGCACTCTGAAGCTTCAAAAAGTACCGCCCTTTTAACATTAAAATTGAATGACTCTTTTCAACTGAGCCAGATTTAACAAGTGTTTGAAACAAACTGAGAACGCTGGAGAAACTCAGCAGGTCTGGCAGCACAGGAACAGAGGAAATCGGAGTAATTCAACCTTTTCAGTCCAATCCACCATTCAACGTGACCACGGCTGATCTTATCCTGGTCTCTACTCTCCTCTCCTGCCTGCTCCCCACTAGCCCTTAATCCCACTTTTCATCAGAAATGTATCCATTACTTTCCTGAATCTGTTGATTAATTCTGTCCCCACTGCGCTCTGGGGCCATGAGTTCCACAGAGTCACATCTCTCTGGGAGAAGGAGTTCCTCCCCATCTCAGTTTGGAACCTACCTCCTGTCCCTCTCTACCTATGTTTGAGACTGTGCCACATGGGGGAAGATCTCACATCTACCTTCTCAATCCCTTCTAGCACCTTCTAGGCCTCAGCCAGATCCCCCTCATCCTTCTGAACTCAAGCCCAAGATGTTCGACCACTCCTCATATGACAGCCTTTTCAGCTCTGGAATCAATCTCCTCTGAACTGTCTCCAATGACCCCACATCCTTCCTCAAGTAAGGAGACCAGAACTGGACACATTACTCCAGCAGTGGGCTCACCAATGCCCTATATGCATAGAACATTAGAATATAAGGACTAGGAGCAGGAGTAGGCCACCCGGCCCATCGAGCTTGCTCCCCCACTCAAAATGGCTGATCTTTTCATGGACTCAGCTCCACTTACCCACCCTCTCACCCTTGTTGTTCAATAACATCTATCTCAGCTTTACTGAAATAGCGTCAACTGCTTCCCCGGGGCAGGGAATTCCACAGATTCACAACCCTCTGGGTGAAGAAATTCAGTCCCCCTAATCTTGGGGCTTTACCCTCTTGTCTTAGTTCCACCTGCCAGTGGAAACACTTTCTCGAGGTCGATCCTATCTATTCCTTTCATAACTTTATCCGTTTCTATAAGATCTGCCCCCCACCCCCCCCCCCCCCCCCATTCTTCTGAAATCCAATGAATATAATCCCAGTCTATTCAGCCTCTTCTCATGAGCCAAACCCTCTCAACTCCGGAATCAACCTGGTGAACCTCCTCTACGGCTGAAAATGTGTTGCTGGAAAAGCGCAGCAGGTCAGGCAGCATCCAAGGAGCAGGAGAATCGACGTTTCGGGCATAAGCCCTTCTTCAGGAATGAGGAAAGTGTGTCCAGCAGGCTAAGATAAAAGGTAGGGAGGAGGGACGGGGGAGGGAAATGCGATAGGTGGAAGGAGGTCAAGGTGAGGGTGATAGGCCGGAGTGGGGGTGGGGGCGGAGAGGTCAGGAAGAAGATTGCAGGTTAGGAAGGCGGTGCTGAGTTCGAGGGATTTTACTGAGACTAGGTAGGGAGGAGGGGAAATGAGGAAACTGGAGAAGTTTGAGTTCATCCCTTGTGGTTGGAGGGTTCCTAGGCAGAAGATGAGGTGCTCTTCCTCCAACCGTCGTGTTGCTATGGTCTGGCGATGGAGGAGTCCAAGGACCTGCATGTCCTTGGTGGAGGTGGGAGGGGGAGTTGAAGTGTTGAGCCACGAGGTGGTTGGGTTGGTTGGTTGGGGTGCTGGCCTCCTCTACACCCCGTCTCATGCCAGGATATGTTTGTAACAAACCTACTTTACTTTTATAATCCAGTCCTTGTGTAATAAATGCCAGGACTCCATTTGCCTTTCTGATTAGATGCTAAGCCTGCAGATTCACTTCTTGCCATTCCTGCACCCAGATCCCTCAGCCCTGACGCACTTTAAATCCACTTTCCCACCTCAATAATAATTTGCCTTTTTCCAGACAGCCTGATTTATTCTGACACAGGCTAATCCAGCTCGACTCTCCTTCAGAAATTGAAATATTAACTCCGTTTCTCTCTCCTGCCAGACCTGCTGAGTTTCCCCGGTCTCCTCTGTGCTCGTTTCCAATTTTCACCGTTCCGCGGGTGTTTCGCCTTTGTCTGAGCGTGTGGTGCGTCTCTCGCTGCCAAACAAGAGCCTTTGTGGATTGGTCCACGATTTCAAGTCGAAGAGAGTGGTGCTGGAAAAGCACGGCAGGTCAGGCAGCCTCCGAGGAGCAGGAGAATTGACGTTTCGAGCAAAAGCCCTTCATCAGGATAGGATCGACCTAGTGTTTCTACTGGTAGGTGGAACTAAGACCGGCTGTGCTTTTCCAGCGCCACACTCTCGACTCTGATCTCCAGCAGCTGCAGTCCTCACTTTCTCCCTGTTCTATGATCTAGACAAGCATCTCGAGGATTAATTCACTCACTCACTGAAATGTTAATGAATTCGGTCATGGTATCTGTGTAAGGCAGGAAAGCAAGCTGAACTGGCAATTTACAAGTGGAGAGCCACCTTCGCTTTGGCGTAACGGTCAATTATTCATCGCCCTGTCATGTCGCGTCTATTCCCGTTGGAGTGACAGCAGGACTTGCAGCCGTTGAAATGCATTTATCGCTGAGCACTTGGCTGACATGTCTGGGGGGGGAGGGGGAGGGGGTGTTGGGGGTCAGTCACACCCACCCCCTCCCTGACAAAACTCCCCTCACCCCCTACTGAGAGGTCAGAGACCTGGGAAAAGATGGAAATTGCATCGACAGAGCATTGGATTAGGAAGGATTACATTTATGTAGTGCCCTTCGACACTCCCTCTCCAGCCCAGGAGCACCTTTGAAGTATTGCGACCCAGTCTAATCCGGGCTATAAACCAATACTGATCCCTGTAGAGTCATGGAGATGTACAGCACAGAAACAGGCCCTTCGGTCCAACCCGTCCATGCTGACCAGGTATCCCAACCTAATCTAGTCCCACCTGCCAGCACCCGGCCCATATCCCTCTAAACCCTTTCTATTCATATACCCATTCAACTGCCTTTTAAATGTTACAATCATACCAGCCTTCATCAGTTCGTCATCCCAGACACGTACCACCCTCTGCATGAAAAAGTTGCCCCTCGGGTCCCTTTTATATGTTTCCCCTCTCACTTTAAACCCTCTAGTTCTGGAATCCCCTCCCCTGGGGAGCAGACCTTGTCTATTTACCCCCATGGTTTTATAAACCTCTATAAGGTCACCCCCTCAGCCTGTACTTTGAGATGTCGGTTCTCAATAGTGTTTGGATGGGGGCTATTTCTGTCGAACTCAGTGTACCCTGTTACCTCCTCCTCATCTGAAACATTGACTATACCATTGACCCATCATGTCCCCCAGTAACATGTTTTTTGATTAGATTAGATCCCCTACAGTGTGGAAACAGGCCCTTCGGCCCAACAAGTCCACACCGACCCTCCGAAGAGTAACCCACCAAGACCCATTTCCCTCTGACTAACACACCTAGCCTATGGGCAATTTAGAAGGCCAGTTCACCTGACCCACACATCTTTGGAGTGTGGGAGGAAAATCCACACAGACACGGGGAAAACGTGCAACCTCCACACACACAGCCACCCGAGGCTGGAATCGAACCTGGGACCCTGGTGCTGTGAAGCAGCAGTGCTAACCACAGAGCCACTGTGCTACCCTATAGGAGTAGGAAAGGTTTAGAGGGACATGGGCCAAGTGCTGGCAAATGGGACTAGATTATGTTGGGATATTTGGTCAGCATGGATGGGTTGGACCGAAGGGCCTGTTTCTGTGCTGTACATCTCTATGACTCTACAGGGATCAGTATTGGCTTAAAGCCCGGATTAGACTGAGTCGCAATACTTCAAAGGTGCCCCTGGGCTGGAGAGGGAGTGTCGAAGGGCACTACATAAAGGTAATCCTTCCTAATCCAATGTTGTGTCAATGCGATTTCCATCGTTTCCCAGGTCTCTGACCTCTCAGTAGGGGGTGAGGGGAGTATTTTCAGGGAGGGGGTGGGTGTGACTGACCCCCAACACTCCCCCCCCCCCCCCCCTTTTGGAAGCATTATTCTATCGTTTACACATTTTGTTGCTGGCAATTCACTGAAGGACCTACCATGATGTCTTGAACCTACCATAATGCCTTGTTCCTGGACAATGTGTCCACAAAATCTAACCACCATTGAAGAGGCTTGGCATTTCTCATTTAGAGTCAGGCCTTTGTCCTGTCATGGTCTTAACACACCCCTTCTTCACTTGCCCAAGCTCTAGCATGGCATCCTCATGGAAAATGGCTCCCAGCCTCCTTTCCAGGATTCTAGGCCTCGCTCATTGGAAAATTCCTGGGGCAGAGGAGTTTCCAAAGGGCAGACAGGTGAAGGAATGCCACCTGAGTAAATGCCTGCAGGCTCATGGTCTGAGGATAATTGCCTTTGCTTCAGCTTTCGGGGTGGAAGACACCAGCCTTGCACCAGATCTTCAAGAGAGTCGGGGGTGGGGGGGCAGGAGTGAGTGCAGCAGTCATCACGAAGGAGAAGGTGTTGGGGAGGCTGAGAGGGCCGAGGGTGGGTAAATCACCCGAACTGGATGGACTACACCCCCAGTTCCGAAGGAGATAGCTGAGGGGGTTATAAAGGCAAAAAAAAAACCCTACAAAGGCTGGAATCTGAGGGTGACGAGCAGGAGGCTGGAAGGGAGGGATTGTAGAGGGATTGATGGTGCTCTATCAGGAACCCGTGGAGGGTCCCAGAGGACTGGAAAATAGCTAGTGCGACACCCCCGTTTAAGAAGGGAAGGAGGCGGGAAATGATTGGCCTGTTAGCTCTTGGGGCACAGTGGCAGTGTTCATACCTCTGAGGCAGGAGACCTGGGTTCAAGTCCCACTAGCTCCAGAGGGGTGTAATAACATCTCTGTAACAGGTTGGTTAGCAATATCTAGGCCGGTTAGCCTGACCTGGCTGGTTGGTAAGAGTTTGGAGTGCCATTATTAAGGATGCGATTACAGAGCAGTTGGAAGTGCACGGTAACATGGGGCTGAGTCAGCACGGCTTCATCATGGAGAGGACATGGCCGACAAATCTGTTAGAATTCTTTGAGTCAGTAATGAGCAAGGAAAAGAACGGAGAGCCAGTTTCCGAGATTGATCCGGAATTCCAGAAGGCCACTGACAAGGAGCTGCACAGGAGGCTGCTAAATAAGGGAAGGGCCCATGGTGTTCAGGGCAAGGTATTGGCATGGAGATGGGATTGGCTGACTGGCAGAGGGCAGAGGGTGGGGATAAAGGGGTCTCTTTCAGGATGGCAGCCGGTGACTAGTGGAGTTCCGCAGGGGTCAGTGTTGGGAACACAACTGTTCACGTTATACATGACAGTCGAGAGTGTGGTGCTGGAAAAGCACAGCAGGTCAGGCAGCATCCGAGGAGCAGGAGAATTGACGTCTCAGACATACGCCCTTCATCAGGGAAAACCAGACTGTTTTACTCTGATCTCCAGCGTCTACAGTCCTCACTTCCTTGTTCTTCATGTTATACATAACAATCTGGGCAAAGGAACTGAGGGGGTTGTTACTAGATTTGCTGATGGTGGAGGGACAGGGCCTGTTGAGGAGGTGGGGAGGCTGCAGAAGGACTTGGACAGGCTGGGAGAGTGGGCAAAGAAGTGGCAGATGGAATACAGCGCGGGAACGTGTGAGGTTATGCACTTTGGTCGGAAGGATAGAGGAGTAGACTATTTTCTAAACAGGAAAAGGCCTCAGAAATCTGAAGGACAGAGGGACTTGGGAATCCTAGTTCAGGATTCTCTTACAATGAACATAGAGGTTCAGTTGGCAGTTAGGAAAGAGAATGCAATGTTCACATTCATTTCAAGAGTGTTAGAATACAGGAGCAGGGATGAAAATGTGTTGCTGGAAAAGCGCAGCAGGTCAGGCAGCATCCAAGGAACAGGAGAATTGACATTTCGGGCATGAGCCCTTCTTCAGGAATGAGGAAAGTGTGTCCAGCAGGCTAAGATAAAAGGTAGGGAGGAGGGACTTGGGGGAGGGGGGTTGGAAATGCGATAGGTGGAAGGAGGTTAAGGTGAGGGTGATAGGCCGGAGAGGGGGTGGGGGCAGAGAGGTCAGGAAGAAGATTGCAGGTTAGGAAGGTGGTGCTGAGTTTGAAGGTTGGGACTGAGACAAGGTGGGGGGGAGGGGAAATGAGGAAGCTGGAGAAGTCTGAGTTCATCCCTTGTGGTTGGAGGGTTCCAGCATCTGCAGTCCTCACTTTCTCGTACAGGAGCAGGGATGTACTGCTGAGGCTGTATGAGTCTGGTCAGACCGCATTGGGAATATTGAGAGCAGTTTTGGGCCCTGTATCTAAGGGAGGACATGCTGGAAATGGAGGGGGTCCAGAGGAGGTTTACAAGAAAGATTCCAGGGATGAGGGGCTTGTCATATGAGGAACAGATGAGGATTCTGGGTCAGTACTCGATGGAGATTAGAAGGATGGGGGGGGATCTGATTGACATTTACAGGACACTGAGAGGCCAAGGATAGAGTGGACGTGGAGAAGATGTTTCCATGAGTAGGAGAGACTAGGACCCCAGGGCACAGCCTCAGGGTGAAGGGATGACCCTTTGGAACTGGGATGAGGAGGAATTTCTTCAGCCAGAGGGTGGGGAATCTGTGGAACTTATTGTGACAGAGGACAAGTCATTGAGTGACTTCAAGACAAAGACAGATAGGTTCCTGATGAGTAACAGGGTTACGGGGGAGGAGGCTGGAGATTGGGGTTCAGAAATATATCAGCCATGATCTAACAATGGAGAAGACCTGATGGGCCGAATGGTCTCATTCTGATCCTGTATCTTATTGTCTATAAAACTCACTGTTGCCATCCAATTTTGTGTAAAAGCTGTTCCTTGCCAATTTTGCTGAACTATCATTGGGCGTTGAAATGGAATGGGTTTCCCTGCTCGATCTTTTGTGTCACCAAGTGAGGCCTGCCCATGATTTCTGTTTCCCTTGGGTACAGTTACTCGTCCTGAGCACCAGAGAGTTGGCTCTGTCACCAGTGAGATGACTCGTGCTGTCCAGCCCAGGTTTTACATCAGAACAAAACTGGCCCTTCAGCCCATTGAAGTTGTCCTATCTTTCCCTTCGTCCTTGTCCATCTAAGGGTCAGCGCCTTTCCTGTGAGCGTACAGGCGGATGGCATTTAGCAGAAACGGAGAGAACCGCAGAGAGGCTGGAAATCACAAACAACAACAGATGTTGCTGGAAAAGCTCAGCAGGTCTGGCAGCATCTGTGAAGAGAGAAACAGAGTTAGCGTTTCGGGTCGTCAGAACTGAGCAAGGGTCACTGGGCCTGAAACGTTAACTCGGATTTCTCTTTGCCATGGCGGCACAGTGGCTCAGCGGTTAGCACCAGGGGCTTGGGTTCGATTCTCGCCTCGGGCAACTGTCTGTGTGGAGTTTGCACATTCTCCCCGTGTCTGCGTGAGTTTGCTCCGGTTTCCTCCCACAGTCCAAAGCTGTGCGGGTCAGGGTGAATTGGCCATAGTGTTAGGTGCATTAGTCAGAGGGAATGGGTGTGGGTGGGTTACTCTTCGGAGGGTCAGTGTGGACTTGTTGGGCCGAAGGGCCTGTTTCCACACTGTAGATAATCTAATTAAAGCTGCCAGACCTGCTGAGCTTTTCCGGAAACTTCTGTTTAGTTTTGGCTTTTAGCGGAGTCTGTAACACACTATGTTCCATTTTCAACTCCTGCTTCAATTTGCCTAAATCCTTAAACAGCTTTGAAAATTCGTGCGGAAATTCTCTCCCGTCTGCATTCTGATGTTTTGTATTCACACACATTCCTAATCTTCAGCATTTCTTTTCCTATGTGATCAAATTCCGTGGTGAGATCTGATCTTGGGGTTTTATATTAGCTGCCCTGACTTCTGTAGACTTCAGTGTTGGGAGGGTGGTGCTGGAAAAGCGCAGCAGGTCAGGCAGCATCCGAGGAGCAGGAGAATCGACGTTTCGGGCAGGAGCCCTTCATCAGGAATGAGCTTTGGCCCGAAACGTCGATTCCCCTGCTCCTCGGATGCTGCCTGACCTGCTGCGCTTTTTCAACAACACACTCTCGACTCTGATCTCCAGCATCTGCAGGCCTCACTTTCTCCTACTGTAGACTTCAACCCAGTGTAACATTTTGAAACAATGATCTCTCCTCAGTCAGTTCATCAGAAACCATGATCAGGTTTTTCCTAAATTCACCCACTTTTAAATCTGTGCACTATTTTGAGATATTGTTTTGTTTCCTGTTTAATTTCTCAATTTATTAGGACTTACTTCATAATCTATTCTGAGTTGGACATATGTTCACTGTTCACTCATTAAATCATTCCACTCAGGATCCTTTCTGATGAGCTGTTTCTGATGTTTTTATTTGATTTGAAATGTGCGCTAGTGTGTTCAGCCGGTCATGACCGTGAGAGGTTGCACTGGCATTGTCAGGGTTACCCCAGTCAATACAAGACCCTTCCTGGTTTTATATTTAATCTCGCCGTGTTTTCTAGTCTGTTTCTGACTCCGAAATGGTTAATCCTGCCTGTTGAGGGTTGATTTTGTTAGTGTTTCCTTCAGAATGGTGGTTGAACAGCTGTTGTTGGTCAGGGAGGATCCCCATGGCGATCGGGGAAGGAAGCAGCAGAGCTCATTCACTGAGTCTCTGTCCTGTTCTGTTCAGCTTGAAGGTGATCGAGTCATAGAGATGTACAGCACGGACACAGACACTTCGGTCCAACTCATCCCTGCCGACCAGATATCCTAAATTAATCTAATCCCATTTGCCAACATTTGGCCCATGTCCCTCTAGACTCTTCCAGATGCCTTTTAAATGCTGTAATTGTATCAGCCTCCACCACTTCCTCTGGCAGCTCGTTCCATGTGGAATTAAAAGTCTAATGATGACCACGAAACCATTGTGGTTAAAAATAAAAGCCTAATATAAAAGAAAAAACTGATAGTTTCAGCATTCGCCAAGGTAACACACCAAAGGTTGCTGCATTAAGATAAAGGTGCACGGCATTGTGGGTAATGTATTAGCATGGGTATGATTGGTTAAACAACAGGAAGTAAAGCATGTGGATAAATGAGCGCTATTCTGGTTGGCAATCAGTAACTGGATTCCTGAAGAAGGACTTATGCCCGAAACGTCGATTCTCCTGTTCCCTGGATGCTGTCTGACCTGCTGCGCTGTTCCAGCAACACATTTTCAAATCAGTAACTGGTGGTGTGCCTCAGGGATCAGTGTTGGGACCACAATTAGTCACCATCTACATTTGCAGTTGGGGGCCACGTGTAGTGTGTCAGAGTTTGCAGATGACACTAAGATGCGTCTTAGCGTACAGTGTGCAGAGGACACTGAAGGTCTAGGGAATGATAGAGATAGGTTAAGTGGGTGGGCAAGGGTGTGGCAGTTGGAGCACAATGTTGTGACGCCTCAGCTAAATATGTGGATATATGATTGATAAACATACAGACCTGTGTATACAAATGATAAATTCTGATCTCTGTATGTAGATGTTTATGTATGTATGGCATGACCAACTGTACAGACCATCAAATTATTTTATGAATAAAGTATAGTTTTGAAATAAAAAACAACGTTGGGAAACGTGAGGCCATCCATTTTGATCGGGGAGAAAGTGAGGTCTGCAGATGCTGGAGATCAGAGATGGAAATGTGTTGCTGGAAAAGTGCAGCAGGTCAGGCAGCATCTAGGGAACAGGAGAATCGACGTTTCGGGCATTAGCCCTTCTTCAGGAATGATAGAGATAGGTTAAGTGGGTGGGCAGTTGGAGCTCTATCATTCCCTAGACCTTCCTGAAGAAGGGCTAATGCCCGAAACGTCGATTCTCCTGTTCCCTAGATGCTGCCTGACCTGCTGCGCTTTTCCAGCAACACATTTCCATCATCCATTTTGATCGGGCTAGCAGCAAAATGGACTGTTATTGAAATGGGTGGGAAATTGCAGCATGCTGCTGTGCAGAGGGACTTGTGCAAGATTCACAAAACATTGGTTTGCAGCTGCAGCAGGTGGTTAAGAAGGTAAATGGAATATTGTCTTTCATTGCTAGAGGGTTAGAGTTTAAAAGCAGGGAGGTTATGCTATACCTGTATAGGGTGCTGGTGAGGCCACACCTGGAGCGCTGTGCACAGTTTTGATCTCCTTACTTGAGAAAGGATGTACTGGCACTGGAAGGGGTGCAGAGGAGGTTGATTCCAGAATTGAGAGGATTGGTTTTGAGGAGAGACTGAGTAACCTGGGATTATATTCATTGGAATTCAGAAGAATGAGGGGGAGAATCTTATACAAACATATAAAATTATGAAGGGAGTAGATAAGATAGAAGCAAGGGAGGTTATTTCCACTGGCGGGTAAAGCCAGAACGAAGGGGCAAAGCCTCAAAATAAGTGGGGGGGGGAGGGCAGATTCAGGCCTGAGTTAAGGAGGAACTTGTTCACCCAGAGGGTTGTGAATCTGTGGAATTCCCTGCCCAGTGAAGCAGTTGAGGCTTCCTCATTGAATGTTTTTAAGGCAAAGATGGATTTTTGAACGGTAAAGGAATTAAGGGTTAGGGTGAGAGGGCGGGGACGTGGAGCTGAGTCCATGAAAAGGTCAGCCAAGATGGGAGTGAACCGTATGGGTGGTTCAGACGGCCTACTCCTGTCCTTATGATGCTGGAGAGCCGAGCCAAAAGCACAAAGCGTTGGAGAAACTCAGCAGGTCTGGCGACATCTGCAGAGAGAGGGAAAAGCAAGGGTTAACATTTCAGGTCCACTTCTGAAGGAGGGTCTCCTGGACTCGAAAGGTTAACTCTGAAACGCAGCTGAGTTTCTCCAGTGATTTCTATCATGGAAAACCTCACAGGGTTCATCCTTTTAGGAATGAAATCTGGGGTGAGTACACCTGACTCCAGGAGAAAGTGAGGTCTGCAGATGCTGAAGGCCAGAGCTGAAAATGTGTTGCTGGAAAAGCGCAGCAGGTCAGGCAGCATCCAGGGAACAGGAGAATCGACGTTTCGGGCATAAGCCCTTCTTCAGGAAGCACTAGCTTCTCCTGTTCCCTGGATGCTGCCTGACCTGCTGCGCTTTTCCAGCAACACATTTTCAGAACACTCTCTGAGTCTAGGAGATGCTACTCGAGGGACAATACCTCCACCCTATTGCCTCCCTACGGAACTAATCCCCCCTCTATCAGTGAGTGCAGCTCCACACGTTGTGCAGTACAGCCTGGTGTGGAGAATTAACACCGAACTAACCAGTCACATCAGTATCTGAACAATGAATTTAGCAGAGCTCTGACCAGCTGTACTAATCTACATATTTTGTTAATGAGCAAATGTTTTTCTTTCCTTTCTCGTTTGGCTGTGAATCTTATGTGATAATTAACTACAAATAGCTTTCGTCTTTAATACTCTGCTGTCCTGTTTTGCTGACTATTTTCTTTACCCAGAGAGCTGTGAATCTTCGGAATTTGCCACCACAGAGAATCAGTGTGGTTAAGGTGGGGGCTGATGGGTTCTCCATTGCTGGTGACACACAGGGTTATGGGGATGGGCTGGGGATTTTACCCAAATGCATCAGGACTTGGTCATGGGGGGGCACGGTGGCTCAGTGGTTAGCACTGCTGCCTCACAGCGCCAGGGACTCAGTTTGATTCCAGCCTCGGGTGACTGTCTGTGTGGAGTTTGCACATTCTTCCCATGTCTGCGTGAGGTTTCCTCTTACAGTCCAAAGGATGTGCAGGTTAGGGTGGATCGGCTGTGGGAAATTGCCCCATATTGTCCAGGGATGTGTAGGTTAGGGTGGATTGGCCGTGGGAAATTGCCCCATAGTGCCCAGGGATGTGTAGGTTAGGGTGGATTGGCCGTGGGAAATTGCCCCATAGTGCCCAGGGATGTGTAGGTTAGGGTGGATCGGCCGTGGGAAATTGCCCCATATTGTCCAGGGATGTGTAGGTTAGGGTGGATTGGCCGTGGGAAATTGCCCCAGGGATGTGCAGATCAGGGTGGATTGGCTGCGGGAAATTGCTCAGAGTGTATAGGCTAGGTGGGTTACCCAAGTAGGGTTACAAGGATAGGTAGGTGCTCTTCAGAGGGTCAGTGTGGACTTGACGGGCCAAATGCACCCAATCCACCTCCCAACCCCCACACTGTAGGGATTCTATTCTTTCATTTCCCAAAATGCCTGCATTGGTTCTAGCTCCGTCTGCCTCTTCCTCAGCTTCTAATAGAATCAAAGCCCATCTTAAAATAACTAGCTGTGGGAGAGCTCCTTCATCAGTTGTGTGAAAGACACCAGCACCAATCGATGGAGCTCCGCTACTGCGCTGCAGAAGGCAAGTGATACAGTTCTGCAGCACTGAAGGTGGCCCTTCAGCCCACTGTATTGGTGCAGGTTCTATGGAAGAGCTCTCCAAAATACTATCCTGCAAAGGTTTTTGTTTTATTTAGATTCCCCACAGTGTGGGAACAGGCCCTTAAGCCCAACAAGTCCACACCGACCCTCTGAAAATTAACCCACCCAGACCCATTCCCTTAGCCTATATTTATCCCTGACTAATGCACCTAACACTACGGGCAATTTCCCAAGGCCAATTGACCTGACCCTGCACATCTTTGGACTGTGGGAGGAAACCGGAGCACCCGGAGGAAACCCACACAGGCACGGGGAGAATGTGCAAACTCCACACAGACAGTTACCCGAGGGGGGGAATCGAACCAGGGTCCCTGGCACTGTGAGGTAGCAGGGCTAACCACTGAGTCACCATGCCACCCCACGTTATTCTGATTTGATTTATTATTGTCACATGTACTGAGATAGAGTGAAAAGTCTTGTTTTGCGTGCTATCCAGATAAATCATACCGTACACATGTACATCAGGGTAACAGAGCAGGATGCAGAATATAGTGCTACAGCTACAGAGAAGGTGCAGAGAGAGATCAACTCTGATATATGAGAGGGCTGTTCATAAACCTGTTAACAGCCGGGAAGGAGCTGTTCTGGAATCTGTTGGGATGTGCCCGATGGAAGAGGGTAGAAGAGATTATAATCGTGGGGGTGGGGGGAATGGGGTGGGAGGGGTCTCTGATAATATTGGTTGCCTTCCTGAGGCAGTGGGAAGTGTAGATGGAGCCAACGGTCAGGAGGTTGGTTTGTGTGATGGACTGGGCTGTGTTCACAGCTCTCTGTAGTTTCTCATGGTCCTGGGCAGAGCAGTTGCTGAACCAAGCTGTGATGTACCCAGATAAGATGCTTTCGATGGTGCCATTCTCACTAAACATTAGGGAGAGAGAAGGATTTATTTATAGGTATTGAAAGGATTAGAACTGGAAAAATTGGGATTGTTCAGCTTAGAAATAGAATCGGAGGGGGGGGAATCTATCCAAAATGACAAGGGAGAAGGAAGTGGCTGTATGTGTGTGCATGCGTGTGTGTGTTGGTGTGGGTTTGTGTGTGTGCGTGTATGTGCGTGTGTGTGTGTAGGTGTGTGTGTGTGTGCGTGTGTAGAGGTGTGTATGTATGTGTGTGTGCGTGTATACAGGTGTGTGTGTATGTGTGTGTGTAGGTGTGTGTGTGCGTGCGTGTGTAGAGGTGTGTGTATATAGGTGTATGTGTGTGTGTAGGTGTGTGTGTAGAGGTGTGCATGTGTGCATGCGTGTGTAGAGGCGTGTGTGCATGTAGGTGTATGTGTGTGTGTAGAGGTGTGTGTCTATGTAGGTGTGTGTGTGCGTGCGTGTGTAGAGGTGTGTGTGTATGTAGGCGTGTTTGCGTAGGGGTGTGTATGTTTGTAGGTGTATGTGTGTGTGCGTGTATAGAGGGGTGTGTGTGCGTGCGTGTGTAGGGGTGTGCATGTATGTAGGTGTATGTATGTGTGTGTAGAGGTGTATGTGTGTAGTGGTGTACGTGTGCGTGTGTAGAGGTGTGTGTGTGTATCTAGGCGTGTGTGTAGGTGTATGTGTGCGTAGAGGTGTGTGTGAGTGTGTAGAGGTGTGTGTGTATCTAGGTGTGTGCATGTATGTAGGTGTATGTGTAGAGGTGTGTGTGTGCATATGTAGAGTTGTGTGTATCTAAGTGTGTGTGTGTATGTATAGAGGGATGTGTGTGCGTGCATGTGTAGAGGTGTGCGTGTATGTAGGTGCATGCGTTTGTGTGTAGTGGTGTACGTGTGCGTGTGTAGAGGTGTGTGTGTATTAGGTGTATGTGTGTGCATGTATAGAGGGATGTGTGTGCGAGCGTGTGTAGAAGTGTGCATGTATGTGTGTGTGTGTAGTGGTGTACATGTGCGTGTGTAGAGGTGTGTGTGTATCTAGATGTGTGTGTGTGTAGGCGTATGTGTGTGTGTAGAGATGTGCGTGTGAGTGTGTATCTAGGTGTGTCATGTATGTAGGTGTATGTGTGTGTAGAGGTATGTGTGCGTGTGTAGAGGTATGTGTGTATCTAGGTGTGTGTGTGTAGGCGTATGTGTGTGTAGAGGTGTGTGTGTATCTAGGTGTGTGCGTGTATGTAGATGTGTATGTGTGTCTGTGTGTGCGTGTGCAGAGGTGTGTGTGTATCTAGGTGTGTGTGTATGTAGGTGTGTGTGTGTGTAGAGGTGTGTGTGCGTGTGTAGAGGTGTGTGTGTATCTAGGTGTGTATGTGTAGGTGTATGTGTGTGTGTGTGTAGAGGTGTGTGTTTGTGTGTGTAGAGGTGTGTGTGCGTGTGTAGAGGTGTGTGTGTATCTAGGTGTGTGCGTGTATGTAGGTGTGTATGTGTGTCTGTGTGTGTGTGCGTGTGCAAAGATGTGTGTGTATCTATGTGCGTGTGTCTGTGTGTGTATGTATGTAGGTGTGTGTGTCTGTGAGTATGTGTTGGTGTGTAGGAGGAAGACCCAGTTGGAAAATTAGTGGAGAATGCATTTTATCATTAGGAGCCCGGGGTTTGCTAGCTGTAACAAGGTGAGGCGTACACTCTGGTGAGTGAACGTTAATCAGCTCCAGTTAAACATAACTACATACAAGTGCTAGTGACAGAGGGAGCCCCCTGGGATCATACAGACTCATGCTCCACTTCCATGTGATCTGACATCACTATGACCTGGCTCCTTTTGCACATGCTCAGTTGCTATTCTTTGAGTAAAGGTGTCATTAACCCTTTACTCCCCAGTAGCTGTCAGAGACAGAGGCTGATCGGAGATAAGGAAGGTTATAAAGTAGTTTATTTTGATCTGGAATGCATTGTTAACGAGGACAGTGGAAGTAGGAGTAACTTCCTCATGGAATTGGACCCTTTCAATCTAGCCTTTAATGGTTCTATACAGCCCTTAACGGGTTTGCCCATGAATTAATCAGTTGGAGACATAGCGGTGGTGGTTAACAGATGGAAAACAAATACCAGGAATGCTTTGGTAATGGGTAAACAAAGTTCAGTTCCATGTAAGAGCCTTGTTGTAGAAAATACAACAAAAGGGAATTAGGGTGCTAATGGCACAGTGATGGAGTTCCCCACCTGAGTCAGAAAACACCAAGTTCAAGTCCCACCTGCCCCAGACATGTGCACGAACAGGTCAATATTAAAAATATCCAAGAAGGAGATGGACGCCAGAGAGCAATCCCGACAAATATTTCCTGTTTCAGGATTCACACCCTCTGCCATTGTGGGGGTGGGGCGGGCTGGTGAAGTCGGGGGAGGTGGGCAACACTGGTTAGGCCACGACGTACTGCCTGTCCCTAGCCAACCTGGTTGCTATGTGTCCGGAGACCAGGGTAGGAGGCAGGACGTTAGTGGACAAAGGTGAGTTTTTACACCAAGCAGTTCGCCGTCACTATTAGACTCACCTGTTATCGGATTCGGATCTCGGCAAGGTGGGATTTAAACCCACCCCTCAGAATGTGAGCCTTAGAGACAAAAAAAAAACACTGCAGATGCTGGAATCCAAAACAGACAGGCAGGAGGCTGGACGAACACAGCAAGCCAGGCAGAATGTGAGCCGTGTTAAATTACCGTTGCCACCCCTGCAGCAAGGCATGAGGAATAAATTACTCAAGAAAAGCAAGTGGCGCGGTGGCTCGCTGCTTAGTGCTGGGACCTGGGTTCGATTCCAGCCTCGGGCAACTGACTGTGTGGAGTTTGCACGTTCTCCCCGGGTCTGCGTGGGTTTCCTCCGGGTGCTCCGGTTTCCTCCCACAGTCCAAAAGATGTGCAGGTCAGGGTGAACTGACCAGGCTGAAGTGTCCAGGGATGTGCAGGCTACGCGGAATAGCCATGAGCATTGATGTTTCGAGCATAAGCTCTTCACCCCATTCCTGATGAAGAGCTCACTCTCAAAACGTTGATTCTCCTGCTCCTCGGATGCTGCCTGACCTGCTGTGCTTTTCCAGCACTACACTCTCGACTCTGATCTCCAGCATCTGCAGTCCTCACTGTCTCATAGGTGGGTTAGCCATGGGGAATGCAGGGTTGTAGGGTGGGATGCTCTTTGGAGGGTTGGGGCAGATTGGATGGGCCGAACGGCCTGCTTTCACATTGTAGGGGACACTTCAGCCTGGTCAGTTCACCCTGACATTTTGCCCAATGTTTCGGGCAAAAGTCCTTCATAGGACATTGGGCGTCTATTTTTGGAATACTCCGCACGGTTTTCGTGCCCCTGCACTCACAAGGTTGTTATTAAACTAGAAAAGGGGGCAAGAAAGATTTGCAAGGATGTTACCGGGCCTGGAGGGTTTGAGTTATAAGGAGAAGCTGAACAGACTGGGACTTCTTTCCCTGGAGCTACGGAGGCCGAGGGATGACCTTATAGAGGTTTATAAAATCAGGAGGTGCATGGATAAGGTCTTTTCCCCAGGATAGGAGAGTTCAAAACTAGAGAGCATAGGTTTAGAGTGAGAGGGGAAAGAATTCTAAAGGACCTGAGGGACAGCTTTTTCACACAGAGGGTGGTACGTGTATGGAATGAGCTGCTAGAGGAAGTGGTGGAGGCTGGTACAGTTACAGCTTTTAAAAGGCACCTGGATGGGTATATGAATAGGAAGGGTTTGGAGGGATATGGACCGGGTGCTGGCAGGTGGGACTGGGTTAGGGTGGCTCAGTTGTTAGCACTGCTGCCTCACAGCACCAGGGACCTGGGTTCAATTCCGGCCTTGGACCTTCTGTGTGGAGTTTGCACATTCTCCCCGTGTCTGCGTGGGTTTCCTCCGGGTGCTCCGGTTTCCTCCCACAGTCCAAAGATGCGCCGGTTAGGTGAATTGTCCATGCTAAATTGGCCGTAGTGTTCACAGATGTGCAGGTTAGGTGCGTTAGTCAGGGGTAGATGTTGGATAATGGGAATGCGTCTGGGCGGGTTACTCTTCGGAGTGACCCATTGCCAATTCCAGAAGATTATGGAAGCAAGGTTGGAGACGGGGGGGGTGCAGAGTGAAAATTCAATCAGGCACAGTCTGTTGAATGATGGTACAGGCAAGAGGGGTTGAATGGCCTCAATCCATCCATCCATGAGACCCACAAATACCAAAGGCTCAGTGCTGACAGTGTAAGAGCCGTGAGGTGGAAGGGTCAGTCCAGCTCAGCCGTCAGAGCGAGACACCAGAAAGAACGGGAAGAAATCTGAAAATTAAAATCATGATCGCAGCGGTGGGGGGAGGGGAATGGAGAGAGAGAGAGAGAAGGTGGGAATAACGAAGGAATGAGAGGCAGGAAGCGCTAATCAGAAAAATAAAGAAAATAGTAAAGCCATAGTTAAGCATAAAGAGGAAACGACTGGACGTTAATAAACTCCTCGCAGCCCAGAGACAGGCAGAATTAATGAGCTCGGTTGAGATAGTCTCACTACAAACTGATATAAACACAGCACCCTCGCACTGCAGTTAATTATCGCATTCCTGGCTTGTGGAATTAACTGTAATTCCGTTTAGTTCTGTTGTGATCCCTGGATTGTGCTGTCCAAGTCACTCAGAACTTGGGGCGGGGGGGAGTCAATGGTGGCACCATGGGACTGGTGAGGCAGGAAGGCAGAGGTGAATGTGAACGTGAGTTCAAATCCCACACCAGCAGCTACTGGGAAGCAAGATTCAATCAAGAAAATCCGAAATTAAAAGCTGGTAGGTAAAGATAAACTATTTCCACTGGCTGGGGTTTCTGGAATTAGGGGCTGAGAAATGATGTTAGGAAACTCTTCCCCATACAGTGGGTGGCAGGGTGGCTCAGTTAGCACTGCTGCCTCACAGCGCCAGGGACCCAGGTTCAATTCCAGCCTCGGGCGACCTTCTGTGTGGAGTTTGCACATTCTCCCCGTGTCTGCGTGGGTTTCCTCCGGGTGCTCCGGTTTCCTCCCACAGTCCAAAGGATGTACAGGTTAGGGTGAATTGGCCATGCTAAATTGCCCGTAGTGTCAGGTGTAGGGGTAAATGTAAGGGAATGGGTCTGGGTGGGTTACTCTTGGGAGGGTTGGTGTGGACTAGTTGGGCCGAAGGGCCTGTTTCCTCACTGTAGTGAATCTAATCTTAAAAGAAAAGGGAATTCTCCTCCACAAACAGCAGTGGATGCTGGATCGGTTGTTAATTTTAAATCTGGGATAGATAAATGTTTTTGTTCAGAGAAGATATTAAGGGATGTGGGCCAAAGGCAGTTAGGCCAGAGATCAGCTACGATCTCACTGAGTGACGGAACAGGCTTGATGGGCTCAATGCTGAACAATGTGTTGCTGGAAAAGCGCAGCAGGTCAGGCAGCATCCAAGGAGCAGGAGAATCGACGTTTCGGGCATAAGCCCTTCTTCAGGAAACGTCGATTCTCCTGTTCCCTGGATGCTGCCTGACCTGCTGTGCTTTTCCAGCAACACATTTTTCAGCTCTGATCTCCAGCATCTGCACTTTCTCCTAGTTGATGGGCTCAGTGGCCTACTCCTAGTCTCAATGATCTCGACAATGACTCTATTTTCAATTGTCCAAAGGTTGTTTCAGGAAGGGAAATCTGCCGTCTTTACCCAGCCTAACCTCCACGTGACTCCAAACTCACAGCAATGGCACTGCCCAGTGTAAATGGTATAGTAAACCATTTTGCTCAAGTGTAATGGGGGAGGGGGGGAACGCAACAAATGCTGGCCTTGCCGTGCCTGCAGCACCATGGGTAGCTCAGTGGTTAGCACTGCTGCCTCACAGCGCCAGGGGCCCGGGTTCGATTCCAGCCTCGGGCGACCGTCTGTGTGGAGTTTGCACGTTCTCCCCGTGTCTGTGTGGGTTTCCTCCGGGTGCTCCGGTCTCCCCCCTCCTACAGATGTGCAAGTTAGGTGGATGGGCCATGGAAAGTTGCTCTGTCGTGTGCAGGCCAGGCGGGTTAGCCATGGGAAATGCAGGGTTAGAGGCTGGGATGCTCTTCAGAGGGTCGGTGTGGGCTCGATGGGCTGAATGGCCTGCTTTCACACTGTAGGGGCTTACATGATCATCCCGTGAAAACATAAACTGAAACAAAATTGTTCTTTGCTAGCGTGAGGATGGATCAGAGGGTGATACTCCCTCACTGTTAGGTTCAGGATGGTATCCTCTAACAAGGTGATGTTGGGTTTCCCCATGCCCACTGCCAGACAGTCCATCAAAACGCGGACCTGGGGAAATGATCAGAAAACATCCTGAGGGTATTTTTGTTCCATGAAGAATGGATTAATCAAAATCAGTTGACACGGCTTTGCTAAGGGAAGCGTGCGTCTGACCAACATGATTCAATATCCTATTGGGGGCAGGGGGGCATTGATCAGTCATAGCTGGAAATGTGTTGCTGGAAAAGCGCAGCAGGTCAGGCAGCATCCAGGGAACAGGAGAATCGACGTTTCGGGCATAAGCCCTCCTGAAGAAGGGCTTATGCCCGAAACGTCGATTCTCCTGTTCCCTGGATGCTGCCTGACCTGCTGCGCTTTTCCAGCAACACATTTCCAGCTCTGATCTCCAGCATCTGCAGACCTCACTTTCTCGTCATTGATCAGTCATAGAACCATAGAGATGTACAGCACCGAAACAGACCCTTCGGTCCAACTCATCCCTGCCAGACCGATATCCCAACCTCATCCAGTGCCATTTGCCAGCACTCAGTCCATATCCCACTAAACCCTTCTTACTCATGGCTGGGGCATTTGATGATTAGATTAGATTCGATTCCCCTACAGTGTGGAAACAGGCCCTTTGGCCTAACCAGTCCACACCGACCTTCCGAAGAGTAACCCACTCAGACCCATTCCCCCTGACTAATGCGCCTAACACTATGGGGCAATTTAGCATGGCCAATTCACCCTGACCTGCATATCTTTGGATTGTGGGAGGAAACCGGAGCACCCGGAGGAAACCCACACAGACACGGGGAGAATGTGCAAACTCCACACAGATATAACGTATAAAAATTTAGAAGGCTTTTGTTAAGGTCCCACGTGTCAACTGATCGTGAACATGAACTCACAGGGTCCAAGGGAAAGAGGCAAGTTTGATTTTCAGGCAGGAAACAAAGGGGGATATTTGAATTAACAGAAGAAAGCTCTGAAGAATCTCTGGTAACATCTGTGGAGAGAGAAACAGGGTTAATGTCCAATCTGAACTCCATTGGGTTCTGAAGGTGAGTCAATGGACTTGACACATTTACTCTGTTTTTTCTCTCTTCACAGCCCTGCTGAGTTTCTCCAGCAATTTTGAAATTTGTGTCAGATTTCCAGCATCTGCAGTATTTTGGGACTGTTTCTCTTGGGGTCAAGAATGGTGTTGGCCGTGTGGGTTCCCCAGGCCTCAGTACTCAGGCCCTAACATGATTTGATGGCCATATGTCGATGATTTGTTTTTGGACATGGGTGGGTGGAATAGGATTCAGAAATCTGCGGATGGTATACTCCTCTGCCCCGTGGTTGGAAACGATGAGGAAAGCTGCAGATCTTGGGAACGTTCAGTCACTATTTGAGCAAGATTTAGGGTAAATTTGTATAAACAGCCAAATGGGACTGAAGACGTTTGCTTTTCACGCACTGAGTTAATGAGCTGAAATATACAGCCTGGAAACGCACTCAACTGCTGAAAGAGATTTGAATGAATATTTCAAAATGGGATATCACAGGGCTGTGGGGAAAATGTGGAGAGGGACTGCAACCTTCTGAAAAGCCACACAGACTCTTTAAAAACATACCATCCAGTTTATTCATTTCCTTCAGGGCATTTTACACATATATGAGGAATAAGAGAATGATCAAAGAAAGAGTAGGGTCGATCAGGGATAGCATAGGGAACTTGTGTATAGAGTCTGAGGAGGTAGAGGAAGCCCTAAATGAGTTTTTTGCTTTTGTCTTTACTAAAGAAAAGGACTTTGTAGTGAATGAAACCATTGAGGAGCAGATAAGCATGCTGGAGATTGAGGAAGCTGATGTGCTGAAAATTTTGACAAACATTAAGATTGACAAGTCGCCAGGGCCAGACCAGATTTGTCCTCGGCTGCTTTGGGAAGCGAGAAATGTGATTGCTTCGCCACTTGCGAAGATCTTTGCATCCTCGCTCTCTACTGGAGTCGTACCTGAGGACTGGAGAGAGGCAAATGTAATTCCTCTCTTCAAGAAAAGAAATAGGGAAATCCCCGGCAATTACAGACCAGTCAGTCTCACGTCTGTCGTCTGCAAGGCGTTAGAAAGGATTCTGAAGGATAGGATTTATGACCACCTGGAAGAACATGGCTTGATTAAAGGCAGTCAGCATGGCTTTGTGAGGGGCAGGTCGTGTCTCACAAATCTTACTGAGTTCTTTGAGGATGTGATTAGAAAAGTTGATGAGGGTCAAGCGCTGGATGTGGTGTATATGGACTTCAGCAAGGCATTTGATAAGGTTCCCCATGGTAGGCTCGTTCAGAAGGTCAGGAGGAATGGGATATGGGGAAATTTAGCTGTCTGGATACAGAATTGGCTGGTCGACAGAAGACAGTGAGTGGTAGTGGAAGGAAAGTATTCTGCCTGGAAATCAGTGGTGAGTGGTGCTCCACAGGGCTCTGTTCTTGGACCTCTACTGTTTGTAATTTTTATTATTGACTTGGATGAGGAGATTGAAGGATGGGTCAGCAAGGTTGCAGACGACACAAAGGTCGGAGGTGTCGTTGACAGTATAGAGGACTGTTGTAGACTGCAGCGTGACATTGACAGGATGCAGAGATGGGCTGAGAGGTGGCAGATGGAGTTCAACCTGGATAAATGCGAGGTGATGCATTTTGGAAGGTCAAACTTGAAAGTTGAGTACAGGATTAAAGACAGGATTCTTGGCAGTGTGGAGGAACAGAGGGATCTTGGTGTGCAGGTACATAGATCCCTTAAAATGGCCACCCAAGTGGACAGGGTTGTTAAGAAAGCATATGGTGTTTTGGCTTTCATTAACAGGGGGATTGAGTTTAAGAGCCGTGAGATCTTGTTGCAGCTCTATAAAACTTTGGTTAGACCGCACTTGGAATATTGTGTCCAGTTCTGGTCGTCCTACTATAGGAAAGATGTGGATGCTTTGGAGAGGGTTCAGAGGAGGTTTACCAGGATGCTGCCTGGACTGGAGGGCTTATCTTACGAAGAGAGGTTGACTGAGCTCGGACTTTTTTCATTGGAAAAAAGAAGGAAGAGAGGGGACCTAATTGAGGTATACAAGATCATGGGAGGCATAGATAGAGTTGATAGCCAGAAGCT
Source organism: Chiloscyllium plagiosum (assembly GCF_037043375.1). Taxonomy (NCBI): domain Eukaryota; kingdom Metazoa; phylum Chordata; class Chondrichthyes; order Orectolobiformes; family Hemiscylliidae; genus Chiloscyllium; species Chiloscyllium plagiosum. Next base: position 20,783,183 of record NW_028270171.1, on the reverse strand, counting down.
TTTTCCCAGGACAGAAATTTTTAACACGAGGGGTCATAGTTTTAAGCTGTTTGGCGGAAAGTATAGAGTGGATGTCAGAGGCGGGTTCTTTACGCAGAGTTGTGAGAGCATGGAATGCGTTGCCAGCAGCAGTTGTGGAAGCAGGGTCATTGGGGATATTTAAGAGACTGCTGGACATGCATATGGTCACAGAAATTTGAGGGTTCGTACATTAGGTTTACCTCACATGAGGATCAATGGTCGACACAACATCGTGGGCTGAAGGGCCTGTTTTGTGCTGTACTGTTCTATGCTCTAATTTCTATGAAACTGACATCCTTACCCGGACTTTATAGATTGGATGAGTGTGTGTGAGTGTGTGTGTGTGGGTGTGTGGGGGTGTGTGTGTGAGTGTGTGTGTGGGGGTGTGTGTGTGAGTGTGTGTGTGTGTGTGGGTGTGTGTGTGTGGGGGTGTGTGTTTGTGAGTGTGGGCGTGTGTGTGAGTGTGGGTGTGTGTGTGTGTGTGTGTGTGAGTGTGGGGGTGTGTGTGAGTGTGGGGGTGTGTGTGAGCGAGTGTGTGTGAGTGTGTGTGTGTGTGGGTGTGTGTGTGGGGGTGTGTGTGTGGGGGTGTGCGCGAGCGAGTGTGTGTGAGCGAGTGTGTGTGAGTGTGTGTGTCTGTGGGGTGTGTGTGAGCGAGTGTGTGTGTGTGAGTGTGTGTGTGTGGGTGTGTGTGGGGGTGTGTGAGCGAGTGTGTGTGAGCGAGTGTGTGTGAATGTGTGTGTGTGAGTGCGTGAGTGTGGGGGTGTGTGTGAGCGAGTGTGTGTGAGTGTGTGTGTGTGGGTGTGTGTGTGTGGGGGTGTGTGTGGGGGTGTGTGTGAGCGAGTGTGTGTGAGCGAGTGTGTGTGAGTGTGTGTGTGTGGGTGTGTGTGTGTGTGTGTGAGCGAGTGTGTGTGAGCGAGTGTGTGTGAATGTGTGTGTGTGTGTGCGTGAGTGTGGGGGTGTGTGTGAGCGAGTGTGTGTGAACGAGTGTGTGTGAGTGTGTGTGTGTGGGAGTGTGTGTGAGCGAGTGTGTGTGAGCGAGTGTGTGTGAGTGTGTGTGGGGGTGTGTGTGTGAGTGTGTGAGTGTGGGGGGGTGTGTGAGCGTGTGTGAGTGTTGGGGTGTGTGTGTGAGTGTGTGAGTGTGTGTGTGAGTGTGTGAGTGTGGTGGTGTGTGTGAGCGAGTGTGTGTGAGCGAGTGTGTGTGAGTGTGTGTGTGGGGGTGTGTGTGTGAGTGTGTGAGTGTTGGGGTTTGTGTGAACGAGTGTGTGTGAGCGTGTGTGTGAGCGAGTGTGTGTGAGCGAGTGTGTGTGAGTGTGTGTGGGGGTGTGTGTGTGAGTGTGTGAGTGTGGGGGTGTGTGTGAGCGAGTGTGTGTGAATGTGTGTGTGTGGGTGTGTGTGTGTGTGTGGGTGTGTGTGTGAGTGTGGGGGTGTGTGTGAACGAGTGTGTGTGAGTGTGTGTGTGGGGGTGTGTGTGTGAGGGTGTGTGTGTGAGTGTGGGTGTGTGTGTGAATGAGTGTGTGTGAGTGTGTGTGTGTGAGTGTGTGAGTGTGTGAGTGTGGGGGTGTGTATGAGCGAGTGTGTGTGAGCGAGTATGTGTGAGCGAGTGTGTGTGTGAGTGTGTGTGTGTGGGTGTGTGTGTGAGTGTGGGGGTGTGTGTGAGTGAGTGTGTGTGTGAGTGTGTGTGGGGGTGTGTGTATGAGTGTGTGAGTGTGGGGGTGTGTGTGAGTGAGTGTGTGTGAACGAGTGTGTGTGAGTGTGTGTGTGTGGGGGTGTGTGTGAGCGAGTGTGTGTGAGCGAGTGTGTGTGTGGGGGTGTGTGTGTGAGTGTTGGGGTGTGTGTGAGCGAGTGTGTGTGAGCAAGTGTGTGTGAGTGTGTGTGTGGGTGTGTGTGTGAGTGTGTGTGTTGGGGTGTGAGTGTGGGTGTGTGTGTGAGTGTGTGTGGGTGTGTGTGTGTGTGTGAGCGAGTGTGTGTGAGTTTGTGTGAGTGTGTGTGGATGTGTGTGGGTGTGTGTGAGCGAGTGTGTGTGAGCGAGTGTAAGCTTCTGCCTGATGGAAGAGGTTGGAAGAGAGTGTTATCGGGGTGGGAGGGGTCTTCGATGATACTGACAGCCTTTCCGTGGCAGTGTGTTGGGTAAATGGAGTCCATGGGTGGGGAGGGTTGGTCTCTGTGATGGTCCGGGCTGTGCACACACCCTATTTTTTAGATTACTTACAGTGTGGAAACAGGCCCTTCGGCCCAACAAGTCCACACCGACCCTCCGGAGAGTAACCCACCCAGACCCATTCCCCTACACCTAACACTGTGGGGCAATTTAGCAGGGCCAGTTCACCCTGACCTGCACATCTCTTGGACTGTGGGAGGAAACCCACGCAGACACAGGGGGAGAATGTGCAAATTCCACACAGTCACCCGAGGCTGGAATTGAACCCAGTTTTCTGGCGCGGTGAGGCAGCAGTGCTAACCACTGAGCCACTGTGCCACCCTTCTGTAGTCTCTTCAGGTCCTGAGCAGAGCATGTGCCGTACCCGGCTGATCTGCACCCGGATAGAATGCTTTCTATGGGGCATCCTCTTTGAAAGGGCTGGCCTGGCCACAATGGGCCGATTGACCTCCTTTTGTTCTGGAAGATTCTTTGAAGGAGGCAGAAGTACTGAGCACTGAGGTATGCACAGAGTAAACATTTCACGTGATGCATTCATGCCCAGAGGAGAACGGGGAGAGCTTGATGGGGCTGAAATGACGGATCTAATGTTGGAAATTAAGCCCTGTGCATACGCAAATCTGGTTACACGGAAAACTTTCCTGGATAACGTAAAACCTTATCCTAATGAAATTCAGTGGATTATCATTATCCTATTAGGGCCAGCATTAATGTTTAGGCTAATGACATGCAAATTATACGTACGTATGTTCTGCATGCGGATCAGATGATTTGTAAATATGAAACCTTGGTGGATTTGAAGCTGTCTCCTCACTGTCTCCCGCAGTCTTCCCTCCAGGAGACTTGCTGCTTTGCCAACTGAATGTTTATGGATTTGAGAGTTTAATGGGTTCTGGCAACGGTGAGTCAGATGGAGGTGAGTGTGAGAAGACAGCTCCCTGTGGTGCTGCCTTCTCTTTTATTTCAAAGATGTACTTTATAGATAAAAAATATTTTTATCCCCAGACCTGGTCGCTCGAGTCATTCGGTTCTGTACAATAGCGTTTGAAGGAACAAACAATTACTGGAGTTTGACTCTACTCAGCAAGCATCTTTAATTTGTGTTTCAGACGAGACGTTCCAGACATTTGAAGCACCAGGAGGGTCCGATAACCGAATAGAACTTCATTGGACTTCAGCAGGAAGCCCTCAGCTGCCCCAAGCTTCAGCGCGTCCCTCAACACGTAGTCCTGGACCATGGAATGTGCCAGTCTGCAACACTCAGTCGGGGTCAACTCCTTCAGCTGGAAGATCAGCAGGTTTCGGACCACCCAGAGAGCGTCCTTCACCGAGTTGATGATCCTCCAGGCACAGTTGATGTTCGTCTCGGTGTGCGTCCCGGGGAACAGGCCGTAGAGCACGGAGTCCCGCGTCACGGAGCTGCTCGGGACGAACCTCGACAAACACCACTGCATTCCTCTCCAGACTTCCTCTGCGTAGGCACATTCCAGAAGGAGGTGTGTGACAGTCTCGTCCCCCCCGCAGCCACTTCGAGGGCAGCGTGCGGTGCGGCTGAGAGTCCGGGCCTGCATAAAGGATCTCACACCTTCTCACCAGAGGAAGAGGAGGGAAGACTGGCTCTGGCGGGAGGGGTGGGGCCATCCTGTTTTGTTCACTGTGGCCCAGCAACGTCCTGACTCATGTGGCTCTGATTTTCGGGAGGGGTGTGGACGGACTCTCTGAAAACAACAGCAACTTAAACTCGGTTTCCACCTATCACACAGTCAAACTGACCATAGGATCGAATGATCGTCTCAGCCACTGAGCAGGAATCACGTGAGGAGATGGTAGCGCTAACCTCTCATCGTGTAAGATTGCAACAGTCAACTCCACTGCAGAAGACATCCCTTCTGAAAGGGTTAATGTTAGAGCCTTGAGCTCCAATTTGATTGCATGACGTTCCATCCGGACGGAGGGATGGAGAAGTCCGTTTCAAAATTCCTAATGGGGTCAGGAATGCCATTCTCAGTTCCTGGTCCTATCCCTAGCTAACATCATGACTATCACGCAATAAATTAGGCTTTGCTGTTAAGACAAGTGCCTCGATGTCTCATAGAGCCATAGGGATGTTCAGCATGGAAACAGACCCTTCGGTCCCACTCGTCCATGCCGACCAGATATCCCAACCCAATCTAGTCCCATTTGCCAGCGCCCAGCCATATCCCTCTAGGGAGAAAGTGAGGACTGCAGATGCTGGAGATTAGAGTTAAGAGTGTGGTGCTGGAAAAGCACAGCAGGTCAGGCAGCATCCGGAGAGCAGGAGAATCGACGCTTTGGGCAGATTCCTGATGAAGGACTTATGTCCGAATCGTTGACATATCCCTCCAAACCCTTCCTATTCATGTACCCATCCAGATGCCTTTTAAATGTTGTAATTGTACCAGCCTCCACCACTTCCCCTGACAGCTCATTCCATACACGTACCACCCTCTGTGTGAAAAAGTTGCCCCTTAGGTCCCAACGGTGCTGGCAGGTGGGACTAGATCGGGTTGGGATATCTGGTCGGCATGGACGGGTTGGACCGAAAGGTCTGTTTCCGTGCTGTACATCTCTATGACTCTATGACTCTCTGTCCATGTGAGGGTCCGCTGCATGCCTGGAGACCAAACTGAGAGTTCCCCAGAAGCTATAGCCCGTGGGGGGCCCGGTTTCCATGTCTTACCACGAGGAGGTGCAAGTGAGACATGCTGATGGAGAGGGGGGGTGGAGTGGTGTATTGACATGGAGAGGCCCACATTCACTCGATACATTGCTGTTAACCAGCGGCATAAAGAGGTTATCAGGACAATCAACAGGAAGATCGTCTGCAGTTTTGGTCTCCTTATCTGACAGGGAATGTTCTGGCAATGGAGTGAGGGCAACAAAGATTTATTGGACTGATTCCTGGGATGACAGGGCTGACAGATGATGGGAGACTGGACCAGTTAGAATTGTATTGATTAGCGTTCAGAAGAATAGGGGGTTGGGGCAGGTCATAGAAACTCTAACATTCTAACGGGACTGGATGGGGTAAAGGCAGGAAGGGTGTTCCTGATGATCCAGGGGGTCCAGACCCAGGAGTAACAGTCTAATGATAGGGATAAAAAATGTGGTGCTGGAAAAACACAGCAGGCCAGGTAGCATCTGAGGAGCAGGAGAATCGACGTTTCAGGCATAAGCCCTTCTTCAGGAAACGTCGATTCTCCTGCTCCTCGGATGCTGCCTGACCTGCTGTGTTTTTCCAGCACCACATTTTTCAACTCTGGTTTGATTACTTACAGTGTGGAAACAGGCCCTTCGGCCCAACAAGTCCACACAGACCCCCGAAGCGCAACCCACCCATACCCTTACGTTTACCCCTTACCTAACACTACGGGCAATTTAGCATGGCCAATTCACCTGACCTGCACATCTTTGGACTGTGGGAGGAAACCGGAGCACCCGGAGGAAACCCACGCAGACACTGGGAGAATGTGCAAGCTCCACACAGTGAGTCGCCTGAGGCGGGAATTGAACCCGGGTCTCTGGCGCTGTGAGGCAATAGTGCTAACCACTGTGCCACTGTGCCACCGTGCCGCCCATATCTCCAGCATCTGCAGTCCTCACTTTCTCCTAATGATAGGGATAGACCATTTCAGACCCAGATGAGGAGAAATGTGTTCACCCAGAGAGTGGGGATCCTGGGGAATTCTCTACAACAGGAAGTGGATGAGGCCTGTGTTTCCAGGAAGGAGGTAGATACCGTTCTTTGGGTGAAGGGATCAAAGGATTTGGGGGAGAAAGCGGGAACAGCAGGCTGAGTTGGATGACCATATTGATAGGCAGAACAACCCCAAAGGGCCAAATGGCCCACTCTGGCTCCTATTTCTTATGTTTTATTCGCAAAAGAGAAAGGTTTGAGTGATAAAGAAAGGCTGGATTGGCGGGGACTATTTTTCCCACTGGCATACAGGTTGGGAGGTGACCTTATAGAGGTTTATAAAATCATTAGGTGTGTAGATTGGGGTATTTTCTCTAGGGTGGGGGATTTCAAGACCAGGAGGCATATATTTTCAGGGGAGAGGAGGGAGATTTAAAACAGACATGAGGGGTAAACCTTTTACACAGAGAGTGGTTCGTGTGTGGAATAAACTTCCAGAGGAAGTGGTGGAGGTGGGTACAGTTACAACATTTAAAAGACATTTGGATAAGTCCATGGATAAGCAAGGTTTGGAGGGATATGGGCCAAAGTGGGACTAGTTTAGTTTGGGATTACGGTCGGCATGGACTGGTTGGACCGAAGGGTCTGTTTCCGTGCCGTGTGATTCCATGACTGTATAAATGCAGGAATTTAGGGAGGGAATTCCAGAATTCTGGGACTGAAATCACAGTCATCAACAACAGAGCGAATAAAGTCAGTGATGAGCAAGGGATCAGAATTTGAGGAAATCTCGAGGAGTTGTTTGTTGGACTTTGAGGAGAAACCTCTTGGGCTCTTCTTCAATGTGATGGAGTTGGAACTTTCTGTCCTCGCTTCAGAGTCTCGTCCTTAGTTCAACGTTTTACCCGAAAGGCACACTGCCTCTGACAGTGAAGCACTCCCTCAGTGCTGCATGGGGGTGGGCCGGTGAGGGAGTCCATCAGTCTGTGGTGATGGGGAAAGCGAAACGGTGGGAGTTACAAACAGAAGCATCCAAGTGTTCGGGAGCCATTGTGGGGGGGTGAGAGGGGGATAAGATTTGGAGTGAGTTAGATACTGAGCTCACATTTCAGGAGAGTGAAAGACAGGTCATCAGTCAGGAGAGTGTGTCCTTTTGGGGGGATAAAGAGAGACTGGATCAGTTGGGATTATATTGTTTAGCATTCAGAAGAATAGAGGGGGCAGTTTGCCCAGTTGGGAGACAATGGCCTAGCGGTATTATCACTGGACTGTTAATCCCCAGACCCTGGCAACGTTCCTGCGGACCTGGGTTCAAATCCCACAGTGGCAGAATTGAATTCCCTAAAAATATCTGGAATTAAGTATCTAAAGATGACCATGACCCCCAACGTTGGGGAAAAGACCATCTGGTTCACTAATGTCCTTAAGGGAAGGAAACTGCCATCCTTATCTGGTCTGGCCTACATGTGACTCCAGACCCACAGCAACGTGGTTGATGCTTAATTACTCTCTGAGCATTGAGGGACGGGCAATAAGTGCTGGCCTAGCCAGTCATACCCCTCATCCCATGAATGCATTAAGAAAACACTGTGGGTTCAAAGGTCAATCGGGGAATTTGAGCATTTCAGACAGAGGGCTGTGTTAACCCAATGCCTCATCTCAGGTGGATACATGATGACCTCTTGACTCAGGTTTGAAGATTTGTGGGAGGGGTGTGTGTGTGTTTATCGTGGTGAATGTCTATCCCTCAGGTCATCGCTGGCTTGGGAGCTGGATGGTAGTACTGCCTGTTCCTCATTGCACAGGAATGTTCCCTCCAGAGTTGAACACAATCTTTAAAATCCCTTGCAGCTCAGCTTCTGTGAAGCTGCTCACTTTGCTCTGAGTCAACTGCCAGGCCTAACCAATCAAGCACCCTGGAGCGTGGACCAGTCACCAGGCCCTCATAATCAAGACAGAACGACCGAGTTGAAAGAACACCAAGACAACAGATCACTGAGTGGCTCAGGGTTTGGCACTGCTGCCTAACAGCGCCAGGATCCCAGGTTCGATTCCAGCCTCGGGCGACTGTCTGTGTGGAGTTCGTACATCCTTCCCGTGTCTGCGTGGGTTTCCTCCGGGTGCTCCGGTTTCCTCCCATAGTCAAAGGATGTGTGGGTTAGGGTGGATTAACCATGGGAAATTGCCCACCGTGTTCAGGGATGTGCGGGTTAGTCATGTGGGTTAAAAAGAGATTGAGTAGGCAGCCTTGTGCGGTGCTCTTTGGAGGGTTAGTGCAGACGTGATAGGCCGAACGGCTTTTTTCCATGCTGTAGGATTGTCAACCATGTTGCTGTTTGTGGGAGCTTGCTGGGTGATCTCAGCTTCCTGTGACTGTCAAAAGGAGTTAACGTTGAAGACGTATTAGCTCTACCCAATCTGATGATCTTTGCTGGTGGGCCCTGTAATTCTCCCTGGGTAGTAATGCAGACTGGACATAATGATATTCTGCAGAAACCCATCTTGTTAATCACAAGGGCCACTTTGAGTTAGAGTTGGAGTGGTGTGTTTGTGATTACCCATCAATAGACAGGCCCACCGACTGTGAATACTCTCAAACAATCCTTGGCATGCCACACATTGGCAGGTACCATGAGGTGCCAGCTGTGGGCAATGGGGGCAAATCCCACAGCAATTTCATTTCCAAACATACTTGATCGGCCCAACACATGAATCGGGACGGCCTGGGGTTGTGATAGGCGCTACGGGAACGTACATCTCTCCCCGTTTTCTGCTAGTGGTGTCTTCTGACAAGATCACCAAGAGGTTTAGAAGATCATGAGGGGGGCATGGATAGGGCAGCACGGTGGCTCAGGGGTTAGCATTGCTGCCTCCCAGCGCCAGGGACCCGGGTTTGTTTCCTCAGGGACCTCAGGTGACTGTCTGTGTGGGGTTTGCACATCCTCCCCATGTCTGCGTGGGTTTGCTCCCACAGATGTGCAGGTTAGGGTGGATTGGCCATGCTAGGTTGTCCATAGTGTTCAGGGATGTGTAGGTTAGGTGCATTAGTCAGGGGTAAATGTGGCGTAATAGGGTAGGGGAGTGGGTCTGGGTGGGTTACTCTTTGGACGGTCAGTGTGGACTTGTTGGGCCGAAGGGCCTGTTTCCACACTGTATGGATCCTATGATTCACAAGACTGGGTGTAAGAAGGAAATGAAGCTTATTTGGAGGTCACAAGCGGTGTCGCACAGAAGGTGCCGGAAGGGAAGAGGGCACTGTGGGAGGGTCAGTGCTGAGGGAGCCCTGCACTGAGGGAGGGTCAGTGCTGAGGGAGCCCCGCACTGTGGGAGGGTCAGTGCTGAGGGAGCCCCGCACTGTGGGAGGGTCAGTGCTGAGGGAGCCCCGCACTGAGGGAGGGTCAGTGCTGAGGGAGCCCCGCACTGTGGGAGGGTCAGTGCTGAGGGAGCCCCGCACTGAGGGAGGGTCAGTGCTGAGGGAGCCCCGCACTGTGGGAGGGTCAGTGCTGAGGGAGCCCCGCACTGTGGGAGGGTCAGTGCTGAGGGAGCCCCGCACTGTGGGAGGGTCAGTGCTGAGGGAGCCCCGCACTGTGGGAGGGTCAGTGCTGAGGGAGCCCCGCACTGTGGGAGGGTCAGTGCTGTATTAGATCTGAGAAATTTAGTCGTCTCAAAATGTTCCGAACCCATCCTCACTTACATCTGGCCAGCTCTGAGACAGGGCTGATTAAAATAGAGGGCTAGAGACCTGTCACTCGTCTCCAGTTCTGCTCTCCCTGCTGTAGGAAGGATGTTGTGAAACTTGAAAGGGTTCAGAAAAGATTTACAAGGATGTTGCTAGGGTTGGAGGGTTTGAGCTACAGGGAGAGGCTGAACAGGCTGGGGCTGTTTTCCCTGGAGCGTCGGAGGCTGAGGGGTGACCTTATAGAGGTTTATAAAATCATGAGGAACGTGGATAGGGTGAATAGTCAAGGTCTTTTCCCTGGGGTGGGGGAGTCCAGAACTAGAGGGGCTAGGTTTAGAGTGAGAAGGGAAAGGTATAAAAGGGACAACTTTTTCACGCACAGGGTGGTACGTGTATGGAATGAGCTGCCAGAGGAAGTGATGGAGGCTGGTACAATTACAACCTTTCAAAGACATTTGAAAGACTTCAGCAAGGCATTTACCATGGTTCTGCACGGTAGGTTGGTAAGCAAAGTTAGATCACATGGAATCCAGGGAGAGCTAACCTTTTGGATACATAACTATGGATAGGGTAAATCGACAAGGTTTTTTTTCCCTGGGATGGGGCAGTCCAGAACTAGAGGGGCATAGGTTTAGGGTGAGAGGGGAAAGATATAAAAGGGACCGAAGGGGCAACTTTTTCACACAGAGGGTGGTGTATGTGTGGAATGAGCTGCCAGAGGAAGTGGTGGCGGCTGGTACAATTACAGCATTTAAAAGGCATCTGGATGGGTATATGATTAGGAAGGGCTCGGAGGAAAGATCTGGGGAAGGGTCACTCGATTGGAAATGTTAACTCTGCTTCTCTCTCCCACCTGCTGAGCTTTTCCAGCAATTTTTGTTTTTGTTTCCGATTTCCAGCACCCGCAGTCCTTTCGGTTCTCTGTAAGGTTTGGAAGGATATGGGTCGGATGCTGGCAGGTGGGACTAGATTGGGTTGGGATATCTGGTCGGCATGGACGGGTTGGACCGAAGGGTCTATTTCCGTGATGTACAGCTCTACGATTCATTCACTAAGAATGTCAGCATCCCTCTGTCCTGCCTCATCACGCAGAGAACTTAATCCGCATCAAACTTTTCCACAGGAACCCTTTCCCGTCTGGTTGCTGACAGCAGCTCACTGGGATTAGAAGCACCCCCATTCCATACTCAGCCCATGCCGCAATGTGAGAGACCACAGAGAGAGCACAAGGCAGGTTCAATCCCAGGTCATTCCAAACAAATTCAGGCCCTGCGTTAGGAGCGTCTATCTGAGGGAGGCATGGTGTGAGGTGTCCCATGAAGATTCCTGTCTTCTGTTCCAGTGCTTTTCAGAAATATTTCAGACTGAGCCGCAGGAGGAGGAGTGGGCATTAGGGATTCAGTTGTCCGTGAGGGCCTGGGGGCAGGAATGGTAAATCTGCTCCTGTCAGGGGGGTGAGTCTGGAGGGAGGGAGGCCTCTGACAGGATGGAGTCTGGTGCCCCCACTCGTTCTCTCCCCATCTCCACCCCCCCCTCCCCCTGATTGGTCTTGATGCCTCACTGCCAGTTGAGACCCTTAGATACCCCCCCCCCCCCCCCGCCCCCAACAGTGAGGAGTGTAGGCCCTGGCCCCATCGCTGTTGGCATCAACCAACCGAGGTCAATGAGTGCCAGCCATTAGCTGAGGAGTGAGGTGTTTGCAGGAGGCTGAGAGGGACAAATTTTGGTTGTGGGTGTCTGGAACTCACTGCCTGAAAGAGATGGGAAGCCTCTGTATATTTACAAAGTATTTAGATGAGCTCTTGACGTGCCATAGCAGACAAGGCAACAGGCCAAGGGCTGGGAAATGAGATTAGAGTAGACGGACAGCAGGGATATGATGGGCTAAAGGGCAGAGGCCAGTGAGGGGGAGGTGAGTACCTTGGAGCAGGTGAGAGCTGGTTTGAGACAGACTATTGACAGCGGGGACAGATGTTGGAGTGGGGTCTGGCGCGGACGGTCAGATCATGTGGAGTGACCCCTCCGCTGAGATACTGCAACGTAATGTTCATGTGTGATTAGTTTATCTGACTGTAATGTCTATCCTTTTAACTATGTGTGAGAGAGACAAATGTGTGTGAGAGAGAGAGACAAATGTGTGTGTGTGAGAGAGAGACAAGTGTGTGTGTGTGTAAGAGAGAGAGACAAGCGTGTGTGTGTGTGAGAGAGACAAATGTGTGTGTGAGAGACAAGTGTGTGTGTGAGAGAGAGAGACAAATGTGTGTGTGTGAGAGAGAGACAAGTGTGTGTGTGAGAGACAAGTGTGTGTGTGTGTGTGTGTGAGAGAGAGAGACAAATGTGTGTGTGTGTGAGAGAGACAAGTGTGTGTGTGTGTAAGAGAGAGAGACAAGCGTGTGTGTGTGTGAGAGAGACAAATGTGTGTGTGAGAGACAAGTGTGTGTGTGAGAGAGAGAGACAAATGTGTGTGTGTGAGAGAGAGACAAGTGTGTGTGTGTGTGAGAGAGACAAATGTGTGTGTGAGAGAGAGACAAGTGTGTGTGTGAGAGACAAGTGTGTGTGTGTGTGTGTGAGAGAGAGACAAATGTGTGTGTGTGTGAGAGAGACAAGTGTGTGTGTGTGTAAGAGAGAGAGACAAGCGTGTGTGTGTGTGAGAGAGACAAATGTGTGTGTGAGAGAGAGACAAATGTGTGTGTGAGAGACAAGTGTGTGTGTGAGAGAGAGAGACAAATGTGTGTGTGTGAGAGAGAGACAAATGTGTGTGTGAGAGACAAGTGTGTGTGTGAGAGACAAGTGTGTGTGTGTGTGTGTGAGAGAGAGAGACAAATGTGTGTGTGTGTGAGAGAGACAAGTGTGTGTGTGTGTGTGAGAGAGAGACAAATGTGTGTGTGAGAGAGACAAGTGTGTGTGTGTGTGAGAGAGACAAATGTGTGTGTGAGAGAGAGACAAATGTGTGTGTGAGAGACAAGTGTGTGTGTGAGAGAGAGAGACAAATGTGTGTGTGTGAGAGAGAGACAAGTGTGTGTGTGTGTGTGAGAGAGACAAATGTGTGTGTGAGAGAGAGACAAGTGTGTGTGTGAGAGACAAGTGTGTGTGTGTGTGTGTGAGAGAGAGAGAGAGACAAATGTGTGTGTGTGAGAGAGACAAGTGTGTGTGTGTGTAAGAGAGAGAGACAAGCGTGTGTGTAAGAGAGAGAGACAAGCGTGTGTGTGAGAGACAAATGTGTGTGTCTGAGAGAGAGAGAGGCAAGTGTGTGTGTGTGAGAGAGAGACAAATGTGTGTGTGTGTGAGAGAGAGAGACAAGTGTGTGTGTGTATGTGAGAGACAAGTGTGCGTGTGTGAGAGACAAGTGTGTGTGTGTGTGTGTGAGAGACAAGTGTGTGTGTGTGTGTGTGTCGTTATAACTATGTCTTATTTCCAACCTATACTGTGAATCACTGTAAAGAAATAGCTTATTCCTCTTGTATCTAAAATTTGTACCTTGTACCCAAGATGACGCCATAATAGGTGACATTGTCAGCTTTTCACTATACTCCAGGTACCTGAGTACATGTGGCAATAAAACGTAATTCTAATGCATTAATGTTTAGACTAAATCTTTTCATAAAAATGGGGAGTTCCTGGATTTGGCCTGCGTGTAGCTCAGGGAGGTGAATGTATCTCCCAGGAGCCAGTCCCTCTGACAGCGCAGCCCTCTCTCAGTCCCATAGCGGGGTTATCTCACACTCTGTGCTCGGTACTCGACGACTTCCTGCTTTTCCAACTGCAATTTCACAGCTTATCACCCAATTCCGCTTGGACAGTGGTGAGCGGTGGACAAACGTGGGGGCTTCTTACAGACAGATTTGCAAATGTCCAGCGCCCGGACTGCGACATTACCCAATTTGTAACGATTCTCTCGACCTAAAATACACCCCCCTCAGGACTCAGGGATCCGTTTTGTGGTCCCTCTCTCTGTGACTCCCCACCCCCCACACAAAGGAGGGAGGGGTTCAATATTTTGCTTTTTTTAATCCATTGACCTACCTTACAACTTGCCCAAGTTAATACAATGGTTCAGGCACTGACATTTACCCCGGTGACCGTTCACTTGAATCACAGAATCCCCACAGTGTCCATTCAGCCCAGCAGGTCCACGCTGACCCTCTGAAGAGCATCCCACCCAGACCCACCCCTCTACCCTATCCCCTGCATTTCTCCACGGCTAACCCACCTAACCTGCACATCCTGAGGCATTGTGGGTAATTTAGCATGGCCAACTCACCTACCCATGAGGCTGCTGTGGAATTAGCCGTGAGGGAGTCCTGCAGAGGGGATACCACAGCATTGGGAATTCAGATGTGGGGGAGTCATGTCCTAGTCTGTGTTCAGTTTTAGGGGGGTGTCCCATCTTAAGGAAATGTCAATTATCCGGTGGGGGGAGATGTGGTACGGGGAGGGGGTGTGCGATGTGGATGAGACTGGAGTGACAGCAGTGTTCAGAGGGTTACAATCTGGGGACAGCTTACTTGGGGCCTGGACGGGTTTCCCCCCTGAGGGCAGAGGTTGGACAAGTGATGGAGTAAGGCCAGAGAGAGAGAGAGAAAATGTCTCATCTGGGTGGGGAACCCAGAGCAAGAGTGGGGGGGGGGGTCATCTCAAAATCAGAGAAGTGGGGGGAGGGTCAAGCTGAAAGCAACCTTCACACAAAGGGGTTTGGAAATTTCCCCCACGTTTGGTTCTGGGTACTGGGTCCATTCCAATTCTTTGTGATAGTAAAGAGTTAATTTGATCTGCTGACCTGAAGGAAATTGGATGTCCCAACGCTAGGGTGAGATGCCTCTGATTTACAGATGGATTGTAAGAAAATTACATGATCAGCTCCTGTTATTCAGAGCCATTTGCAAACCATTCCCTTGCCATTCAGCGCCATTTGCATCATCATTACCCTTTTCAGAACTCAATGAGAACATTATAGTTGAAATTTGACTTGTCAGTGGGGGAGCACCGTGGGGCCAGCGACCACAATTCTATTAGATTTAAAATAGTGATGGAAAAGGATAGACCAGATCTAAAAGTTGAAGTTCTAAATTGGAGGAAGGCCTATTTTGACGGTATTAGGCAAGAACTTTCGAAAGCTGATTGGAGGCAGATGTTCGCAGGTAAAGGGACGGCTGGAAAATGGGAAGCCTTCAGAAATGAGATAACAAGAATCCAGAGAAAGTATGTTCCCGTCAGGGTGAAAGGGAAGGCTGGTAGGTATAGGGAATGCTGGATGACTAAAGAAATTGAGGGTTTGGTTAAGAAAAAGAAGGAAGCATATGTCAGGTATAGACAGGATAGATCGAGTGAATCCTTAGAAGAGTATAAAGGCAGTAGGAGTATACTTAAGAGGGAAATCAGGAGGGCAAAACGGGGACATGAGGTAGTTTTGGCAAATAGAGTTAAGGAGAATCCAAAAGGGTTTTACACGTACATTAAGGACAAAAGGGAAACTAGGGAGAGAATAGGGCCCCTCAAAGATCAGCAAGACAGCCTTTGTGTGGAGCTGCAGGAGATGGGAGAGATACTAAACAAGTATTTTGCATCAGTATTTACTGAGGGAAAGGATATGGAAGATATAGACTGTAGAGAAATAGATGGTAGCATCTTGCAAAATGTCCAGATTACAGAGGAGGAAGTGTTGGATGTCTTGAAACGGGTAAAGATGGATAAATCCCCAGGACCTAATCAGGTGTACCCGAGAACTCTGTGGGAAGCTAGAGAAGTGATTGCTGGGCCTCTTGCTGAGATATTTGTATCATCGATAGTCACAGGTGAGGTGTCGGAAGACTGGAGGTTGGCAAACGTGGTGCCACTGTTTAAGAAGGGTGGTAAGGACAAAACAGGGAACTATAGACCAGTGAGCCTGACATCGGTGGTGGGCAAGTTGTTGGAGGGAATCCTGAGGGACAGGATGTACATGTATTTGGAAAGGCAAGGACTGATTCAGGATAGTCAACATGGTTTGAGCATGGGAAATCATGTCTCACAAACTTGATTGAGTTTTTTGAAGAAGTAACAAAGAGGATTGATGAGGGCAGAGCAGTAGATGTGATCTATATGGACTTCAGTAAGGCATTCAACAAGGTTCCCCATGGGAGACTGATTAGCAAGGTTAGATCTCATGGAATACAGGGAGAACTAGCCATTTGGACATAGAACTGGCTCAAAGGTAGAAGACAGAGGGTGGTGGTGGAGGATTGTTTTTCAGACTGGAGGCCTGTGACCAGTGGAGTGCCATAAGGATTGGTGCTGGGTCCACTGCTTTTCATCATTTATATAAATAATTTGGATGTGAGCATAAGAGATACAGTTAGTAAGTTTGCAGATGACACCAAAATTGGATGTGTAGTGGACAGCGAAGAGGGTTACCTCAGATTACAACAGGATCTGGACCAGATGGGTCAATGGGCTGAGAAGTGGCATATGGAGTTAAATTCAGATAAATGCGAGGTGCTGCATTTTGGGAAAGCAAATCTTAGCAGGCCTTATACACTTAATGGTAAGGTACTAGGGAGTGTTGCTGAACAAAGAAACCTTGGAGTGCAGGTTAATAGCTCCTTGAAAGTGGAGTCGCAGGTAGATAGGATAGTGAAAAAGGCGTTTGGTATGCTTTCCTTTATTGGTCAGAGTATTGAGTACAGGCGTTGGGAGGTCATGTTGCGGCTGTACAGGACATTGGTTTGGCCACTGTTGGAATATTGCGTGCAATTCTGGTCTCCTTCCTATCGGAAAGATGTTGTGAAACTTGAAAGAGTTCAGAAAAGATTTACAAGGATGTTGCCAGGGTTGGAGGATTTCAGCTACAGGGTGAGGCTGAACAGGCTGGAGCAGTTTTCCCTGGAGCATCGAAGGTCGAGGGGTGACCTTATAGTGGTTTATAAAATCATGAGGGGCATGGATAGGATAAGTAGACAAAGTCTTTTCCCTGGGGTGGGGGAGTCCAGAACTAGAGCGCATAGGTTTAGGGTGAGGGGGAAAGATATAAAAGGAACCTAAGGGACACCTTTTTCACACAGAGGGTGGTACGTGTATGGAATGAGCTGCCAGAGGATGTGATGGAGGCTGGTACAATTGCAATATTTAAGAGGCATTTGGATGGGTATATGAATAGGAAGGATTTGGAGGGATATGGGCCGGGTGGTGGCAGGTGGGACTAGGTTGGGTTGGGATATCTGGTCGAAATGGACGGGTTGGACCGAAGGGTCTGTTTCCATGCTGTACATCTCTATGACTCTATGACTCTACTCCCCTATAGTTGCAAAAAATACAATTCACACCAGGTCTGGCCATGAAAGGATGTCGTACATTACATTGTTTCTGGTGATGATGTGGTCACTGCATTTTGTCTGAGTGCCATGTGACTGTGAGGGAGTGACTGGGGGTTTGTCTTGTGGGTATTACTGACTGTGATGTAAAGATTTTGTATAAAGGAAGGACTGTTTCCTTTGTTCAGGGAGCTTCCCTGATCTCACCCCGCAAGCCTGGCGAAGAGTGTCCAGGGTTTCTCCAGAGCTTGCACCATACTGTGGGTAATAAAGTTTGGTTGTCATTTACAGAAGTTGGCATATTGCAGTTGCATCAAGTGTGTAAGGATCTCAGGAAAAAAAGAACTTAACACCTTAATTCTGAGATTGTTTGAGTTCGATTTCCCTCCTGGGATTCTGGGCGTTTCTTGCCCGTCCCTAACTGCCTCGCGAGAAGATGGTGGTGAGCTGCCTTCTTGGACTGCTGCAGTCCAGGAAAAGTTGTGTGGGAGGGAGCCGCAATATATTTCCAAATCAGGACAGTGATTGGCCTGGAGGGGGGAGCTCTCAAGTGATGGTGTACCTAATGCCCTTGTCCTCCGACGTGGTGGAGGTCACAGGTTTCAGAGAATCATAGAATCCCTACAGTGTGGAAACAGGTCCTTCGGCCCAACAAGTCCACACTGACCCTCCGAAGAGTAACCCACCCAGACCCATTTCCCCCCTACCCTATTACTCTACATTTACCCCTGACTAATGCACCTAACTGACATATCCCTGAACTATAGGGGCAATTTAGCACAGCCAATCTCCCCTAACCTGGCAAAAGTGAGGACTGCAGATGCTGGAGATCAGAGTCGAGAGAATGGTTCTGGTAAAGCACAGCAGGTCAGGCAGCATCCGAGGAGCAGGAAAATCGACGTTTCGGACAAAAGCCCTTCATGAGGATGAAGGGCATTTGCCTGAAACGTCGACTCTCCTGCTCCTCGGACGCTGCCTGACTTGCTGTGCTTTTCCAGCACCACACTCTCGAATCCACCTAACTGCACATGTTTGGATTTGGAAACTTTGGTTTTGGATAGTGTTGTAGACGGAGCCTTTACAGAGTGCATCTTGTAGGTGGTACACACTGCTGCGACTGTGCATTAGCGACGGGGTGGGGGGGCAGTGGGGGGGAGTAAATGTTGGACTTGATAGATGGAATGCTAAATCGCCATGACTTATTGTCTTGGTAAATGGCCAGCTTGGATATAGGGAGCTGAGGTAAAGATCCCAGCCATAATCTTATGGGAGGGAGGAACAGCATCGAGGGGCCGAATGGTCACATCTGACTTAGATAGTGTGGGTTGCACTGTCTCTTTGTGGAGCACCTCTTAAATTCTCAGGCCAACGGAGAGATATCAGAACAAATCGAGTTTGTCTTGAAAGCCTGACCGTGTTTTGCAATTAAACCCACTAGCTGGTTTCTGTTCAGGACAGACTCACAGGTGTGAACTGAATTGGTCAGCGTTTCTTTCTCCAGTTATGGTTCATGAAGAAGCATTGACCGGGATGGTTTACCGGTGCTTATCTTTGAATGTAAGAATTTCAGATCATAGGAGCAGGAGTAGGCTATTCAACCGCTCAAACCTCTCCTGTCACTCAACACTAAGGCCCCAGGCCTCAGCGTCAGTTTTGTGTCAACTCTCTAGAGTCAGAGAGATGTACAGCACAGGAACAGACCCTTCAGTCCAACCCGTCCATGCTGACCAGATATCCTAAATTAATCTAGTCCCATTTCCTCAGCTCTATCTTATCCACCTCCTCCTTAAAGCCTTTCAGTGATGGAGACTCTCTCAGTCCCAGGCTGGAGTGATGTGCGAAAATCTCTGGAGTGAGGCTTGAATCTTTAGCTCGAGAGGTGAGAGTCCATTGCCTTGGAAACTCAAACCTCAATCATTCCGACATCCGACACAGTCCTGCTCACTGCAATAACTAAATCAACTGCACAGTGGTCATCAGACCCAAAAACTAATGGCCAACTGTGGGCACTCACAGGGCAAGGATCACTCATTCAGGCCTAGTTTTACTCTGTCACATCATTAGAATGTTAATATTTTAAAACTAAACATGGATTTGGACTCTTCCACATACCTATTGATTAGATCATTATCTTCTCCATGAGTGGGTTGATTAGATCATTATTGACACCAGGCCCCTATTGGATTATGATGGGATTCCCGAGCAATTTCCAGCCAATGAAGGGTTTTATTTGAAGTGTGGTTGCCGTTGTGATGTGGGAGACTCAGTGGTCAAGTTGTGCACAACTGGGTCCCACCAGATGCCCACATGGCAACAACTCTGGGCCAACTGTAGGATGAACACAGGACAGGACAGAACATGACACTGTGAATAATTGCACTGCTCCTCTTCAGAATCATACTGTGGGATCTGTTAGATCCCATCGAGGGAACAGCTTTGTGTTCCACCTGAGAGATACCAGCGATGACCCTGCTATCTGGTACCTGTATGGAATGAGCTGCCAGAGGATGTGGTGGAGGCTGGTACAATTACAACATTTAAGAGGCATTTGGATGGGTATATGAAGGGGAAGGGTTTGGAGGGATATGGGCCGGGTGCTGGCAGGTGGGACTAGATTGGGTTGGGATATCTGGTCGGCATAGACGGGTTGGACTGAAGGGTCTGTTTCCGTGCTGTACGTCTCTCTGACTCGATAATGCCCTCTGCTTGTAGCTCCAGGGTAAGAGTGCTATTGACTGGGCTAAAATGGAATGTTGGTAACTAAGGCAAAAACACAGAGGTGCTCTATTAACTATTGTACTGAATTGTACTCTTTGCTACCTTCCCCCACCCTCTTCCCTGACCTATCACCTTCATCCCCTCCCCCACTCACCTATTGTACTCTATGCTACTTTCTCCCCACCCCCACCCTCCTCTCATTTATCTCTCCATCCTTCAGGCACTCTGCCTGTATCCCTGATGAAGGGCTTTTGCCCGCAACGTCGATGTTCCTGCTCCTCGGATGCTGCCTGACCTGCTGTGCTTTTCCAGCACCACTCTGATCCAGAGTCTGGTTTCCAGCATCTGCAGTCATTGTTTTTACTTACTGTACTGAAAAGTACCACCTAATAAAGGCTCTCCTTTAAAGGGGTTATGAAATATCAGGTGGTGAAGTAAGATTGAGGGTCATTGACTTCTGCAAAGCAATGGGGGTGGCATTAAGGAACACTGGCAAACTTCAGGCCAGTAGGTATCGGGGGGCAAACTCTTTGCTGGTTGGGGGTCACATCTGGCACAGAGGAAGATGGAGTTTAATTCAGATAAATGCGAGGTGCTGCATTTTGGGAAAGCAAATCTTAGCAGGACTTATACACTTAATGGTAAGGTCCTAGGGAGTGTTGCTGAACAAAGAGACCTTGGAGTGCAGGTTCATAGCTCCTTGAAAGTGGAGTCGCAGGTAGACAGGATCGTGAAGAAGGCGTTTGGTATGCTTTCCTTTATTGGTCAGAGTATTGAGTACAGGAGTTGGGAGACCATGTTGCGACTGTACAGGACATTGGTTAGGCCACTGTTGGAATATTGCGTGCAATTCTGGTCTCCTTCCTATCGGAAAGATGTTGTGAAACTTGGAAGTGTTCAGAAAAGATTTACAAGGATGTTTTAGAGATGCCGGTGTTGGGCTGGGCCATTCTAACAGATGAGAGACTTAACAAACAATCCAAGTCTTTTTCAATATATAATTTCAGTTATATCGCACTGTAAACTTTTGCTATAAATTCTGTGTCTTATGATCTTATTCTCCACAACCACCTGATGAAGGAGCGGTGCTCTGGAAGCTAGTGCTTCCGATTAAACCTGTTGGACTATAACCTGGTGTTGTCATTTTTAACTTTGTACAAGGATATTGCCAGGGTTGGAGGGTTTGAGCTACAGGGAGAGGCTGAACAGTCTGGGGCTGCTTTCCCTGGTGTGTCGGAGGCTGAGGGGTGACCTTATAGAAGTTTATCAAATCATGAGGGGGAGGATAAGGTAAATAGGTAAGGTCTTTTCCCTGGGGTGGGGGAGTCCAGAACTAGAAGGCGTAGGTTTCAGGTGAGAGGGGAAAGATATAAAAGAGACCTAAGGGGCAACGTTTTCACTTAGAAGGTGGTATGTGTATGGAATGAGCTGCCAGGGGAAGTGGTGGAGGCTGGTACAATTGCAACATTTAAAAGGCATTTGGATGGGTATATGAATAGGAAGTGTTTGGAGGGATATGAGCCAAGTGCTGGTAGGTGGGACTAGATTGGGTTGGGATATCTGGTTAGCGTGGACGAGTTGGACTGAAGGGTCTGTTTCTGTGCTGTCCATCTCTGTCTCTTTAGTAGAGTTCAGTAGCTCAGGGGAACCTGGATGTCCTGATACATGAATCCCAAAATGTTAGTATGCAGGCACAGAAAATGATAGGGGAAGGCAGACTCAATGGGTCTCTTTTGTTGGAAGGGAGCAGAGTGGAAACATAAGGATATTTTATTACAGCTGTACGGGGTATAGATGGGATCACATCTGGGGTACTATCTACGGTGTTTGGTCATTCTTTATGAAACACAGACCCAATTTCTTTCAAAGCAGGTGAGAGAAGGTCCACTTGAACCATCCGCGGGGATGAGGGGCTCGTCACTTGATGAAAGGTTGGGCCTACGCTGTTGAGGCTTTAGGAGAATGCGAGGTGACCTTAGTGAAACAGACAAAATCTCAAGGGGGTTTGGATATTGCGGATATGCTTCCACTTGGGAGACAGACTAAAAGTGAAAGGTGAAAATCTATTCGGTTGTATCCAGTGGCACCATTCACCAAACTCAGCATCGATGCAAAAGCTGGAAGAACTGCAGATACTGTAACTCAGAAACAGAAACCGAAATAGCTGGGAAAGCTCAGCAGGTCTGGAAAGAAATCAGAGTTAACCTCTCCGGTGCTGAGGAAGGGTCACTCGACTCGAAACATTGACTCTGATTTCTCTCCGCAGATGCTGCCAGACCTGCTGAGCTTTTCCAACAACATTTGTTGACATAGGCATTGATAGAGGACCATGGTGCTGTCGACCAGTAGATGATGTTAGTTTGAACAGTAACACAGTATATTGTTCTCACTGTCCCCTCCCCACACTATAAGCCAGGGAGTCCACGTAATGTGATTTACAATGCACACAAACCAAATACATTAAAAACTTCCATGTTTGATTCCTGGCCCCTGCTCAATTCCCACAGGTGATTAAGGATTCGCTGTTTTCCAGCTCCCCTTCACTAGCTAAGGATCCGCTGTTTTCCTAGTCACTAACCAATTGTGACTGAAAGGGCAGGTCCCTTAACCTTCCTAAACATCTTGCAGATTGTAATGAACCCTACAAGACCCAGGGGAGTCACTAATTCGTCTCCCTGTGGAGCTCATTGAGTGTACCTTGGTCACAGACATTAACTAGCCAACTGGAACTCATCACCTGAGCCCTTTATAAAGCAGATCCATCCCGTCTCCCACAGTCAGGTTCCTGCCCGGGTGTCTCTGGAGAAGGAGCACGCGATGTGCACCAACACCCTGGAGCTGTTCCGGGAGAGGTGGGCACTGCAGAGAGTGGAGTGTTTTATTTCCCCCTCCAACTCTGTTTCGATTTAACCCCCCCCCCGCCCTCCCCTTCACTGTTTGATCACACAGCATTGCCCTCTATGAAGCTTGTCACTGACCACTTGGATTTTTCCTTCCTGGGAGTGGAATATAAATGAAGATTTACACACACACATACACGACAAGAAAAGACAAAAAAAAAACACAGGGGGATTCGGGGGAAAAAAAAGCAGAAATAGAAGTGTCAAACACTTTGCTCAAAAAGAAAACCAACCAGGGGGTTCTATTCCCTCTGAGGGAGCTGGGTCAGTGTGAAGGAACCCTCCATGTGTAAATCAACAGTTACTTGGTGATGGGATACCAGCCTCTGTGGAGTTATTTCATGTTCAACCATAACATTCCAGACCATATCAACTCATTGTATCTCATTAAAAATAAATTGCTCTCAATAGCTTGAGGTTGAGGTGGGTGCTGTTGAGTGGGGAGGGGGAGGGGGGGGTGGGAACGGTGTACAGTGCTTTACTCCCCCCCCCAACTCCATTTTGGTTTAGTCCCTTTCCTACCTGCTCCTCAGTCCGCTTGGTCAGCATTGTCCGTAATGGACAATCTTGAATGGGCTACGCCAGCGATTCACTGTTGGAGGTCAAGTGGTTTGGAAAAACAGTTGGCACGGTGATGGGAACTTCACTCAGTTGAATGTGATCATACTTCCGGGTGTTGGAAAAAACCCAGACCCAGGAATTTAAGAAAAAAGCAGAGCTGGAGGGTTCTTTGACGCGGTGGTAGTGACCCTGCCTTTTGAACCAGGAGACCCAAGTTCAAGTCCCAGGGATGTGCAGGGTTAGGGTGGATTGGCCGTGCTATATGGTCCAAGTGTCCGGGGATGTGCAGGCTAGGTGGGTTAGCCTTGGGGGAATGCAGCGTTACAGGGTGAGGGTGGGATGCTTTCCAGAGGGTTGGTGTAGACTTGATGGGCCAAGTGGCCTCTTTCTGCACTTGAGGGAATATGTGATTCTGAACCCCATAATTAATGGGCAAGGCGGTTCAGACAGTCTCCAGTCTCTGTCGGCTGAGTTATCCTCCTCAGATGCACTGTAAAAGCCTGATCAGTGCATGGGATAATTACAATAGCATTCTGTTGAATGTGTAAATGAATCCTGTCAATTAGGCTAATTGTTAAATTAACTTTCCCCTAAGCTGCAATAAAGATATTGAAACATCATTGTACAATGTTGAACATATGGTTCCAAAATTCTGGGATTGCCTCAGAGTTCAGGAAGAGAGCATTCAGTCCGAGTGGTCCATGTTGATATTGTGTATCCATCTCCTCCTAGCCTACTTTATGATAGGCCCTTAAGGTGCAGTTGGTAGTGCCCCTACCTCTGAGCTGGGGGCAGGGATGGGGGGAGCAAGTCCAGGTTGAACTCCCACCTGGCTCCAGAGGTGTGTAATAACATCTCTGAACAGGTCAGTTGGAAAAATGTCCATACGCCCATCAACCTAACCTATTCCACTCTGCTTATGTCCCAAACATTCCTCGACTGTAGCAGCAGCTTGTCCCACCTTCTCTGATGAGAGAGGATTCTCCAGAATTCCCAATCAGATTTGTTCCTCACCATCTTATTTTCATGGTCTCTGCCTCTGGACTCCTCCCAATGTGGAGATGTCCCGTCTAAAGCCTACGTAGGTCCAATGTGCTAGACTTCCATCTTGTTCTTATTTCCTCACTCATGGGAGGTGGGCATCACTGGCTGGGTCCAGCATTTATTGCCCTGTCCCTAGTTGCCCCCTTGAGAAGGTGGGGGTGAGCTGCCATCTTGAACTACTGCAGCCCACCTGCTGTGGGTTGACCCACAATGCCCTTAGGGAGGGAATTCCAGGATTGTGACTCAGCGACAGTGAAGGAACGATGGGATATTTCCAAGTCAGGACGGTGAGGGGCTTGGAGGGGAACTTGCGGATAATGGTGTTCCCATGTACCTGCTGCCCCTTGTCCTTCTGGATGGAATCCTGTCCGATCCTGTTTTTGATCTCTCAGGGCTACGTCCTGACGTTGAAACCCATTTCTCGAATGCACATCCACTGCATCTTTCATTTTCTCTTGAGTGTTAAAGTCTCCATCCACCCAGCTCTGGCTGTTACATTTAGATGTTGTAGCTTTCTATTATAGTGTCGCAGTGTTAGGCAATGCCCTTGGAGGTAGCTGAGGCCTTGAGTACAGTTCTTTGCGAGACCCCTCTGCCTGTTAATTGGAAGACTTCTCGTTATCCCAAACCTCTGAATTTGTCCGTGCAGCCAGTTCTCGAACTGGGTCACCCATTGGTCTTCAGTCTTTTAAGATTCAACCAAACAGTCTCTTCATCAAAATGCCTCCTGAAAGTCCATGTGACCAACATCCAGTGATATTCCCCAGAGGATAAAGCCAGGAGTAATCTAGGAGGCTGTCTATGATGCAGCAATAACTGCTATGAATGGACATTAAATGGTATAGAACAAGGCCTCTTCTGGCCGTCCTATTGTAGGAAGGTTATGATTAAATGGGGAAGGGTTCAGAAAGGATTTACCAGCATGTTGTTGGGAATGCAGGGTTTGAGTTATAAAAATAAGCTGGGACTCTTTCTTCTCTTCCCTGGCAGAGGAGGTTAAAGGTTGAGGTTCAGTAAATCCTGAGGGGCATAGATAAGGCAAGCAGCACCTCAAGTGGGGTGCATTGAAGACTAGGGGCATATTCTTAAAGGTGAGAGGAGAGAAATTTAGATTAGATTAGATTAGATTAGATTACAGTGTGGAAACAGGCCCTTCGGCCCAACAAGTCCACACCGACCCGCCGAAGCGAAACCCACCCATACCCCTACATTTACCCCTTACCTAACACTACGGGCAATTTAGTATGGCCAATTCACCTAACCTGCACATCTTTGGACTGTGAGAGGAAACCGGAGCACCCAGAGGAAACCCACGCAGACACGGGGAGAACGTGCAAACTCCACACAGTCAGTCGCCTGAGTCGGGAATTGAACCCGGGTCTCTGGCGCTGCGAGGCAGCAGTGCTAACCACTGTGCCACCGTGCCGCCCATTTAACAAGGACATGAGGGGCAACGTTTTTACACAGAGGGTGGTTCGTGTGTGGAATGACCTTCCTGAAGAAGTGGTGGACGTGGGGACAGTTACAATGTTTAAAAGACATTTGGATATGGACACGGATAGGAAAGGTTTAGAGGGATATGGGCCAGGAGCAAGGCAGGTGGGACTGGTTTAGTTTGGGAACACGGTCAGTATGGACTGATTAGACCGAAGGGTCAGTTTCCGTCCTGTATGACTCTATGACTGTATGACTCTGATTATTAAGAACGCGGGGGTCCCTGAGTTACAACCATTATATTTATGAACGCTAGTATTTAACAAACAAGACCTGAAACAAGGGTGTAGTTTTAAAGATTTGAATGTTTCCTTTCCTCAGGGATGACTATTTTATGTTGTCCTGCATTCCAACTTGCATACAGACTCCGGAACAGAATCCGTTTACAATCCGGACGCTCCTGCTGTCACCTTCTGTTACACAATTTCAGCAATTGCTGAAAAAAAAAACCCAACATGCACCCTGTCAAATCTTTTCATCTTGCAGTGATCAGGACAGAATCGCAAGAATACCAAATCTCAAAAGGGAACAATGGTTTCTACCGCTTGAGGAGAGGGTACCTGATTGGTTGCTGAGTGGTGTTACCAAGGGAACGCAGCAGGGGGCATGGGACAGCCAAGAGTTTATTTAGAGTTAAACCAGGCAAGAGAGCTCCAATTGGTTGAGGTATTGCTATGGGGAATGCAATCTGAAAATTGGGGATGAGCCATTCCCCGGGGCATGGGCCTTCTGGAGATGTACATATCCTTCCAGCTTAGAGAGAGCTGTGGAGATGTGGGTACAAAACCCAGCGACTGTTCCAGTGGTGTGCAGGGGTTTGCTGATTGAGTTAGGAGAATTCCCGACTCAGGGAACCCGACTTCAAGAGGCGATTTCCCGGGAATCTGATGCTTGGAGCAGGGCCTCCCTCAGTCTCCTGTATGCTCACTCAGTGGTTAGCACTGCTGCCTCACAGCGCCAGGGACCCAGGTTCGATTCCACCCTCGGACGACCGTCCGTGTTGAGTTTGCACATTCTGCCCGTGTCTGCGTGAGTTTCCTCCCACAGTCCAAAGGTATGCAGGTTTTAGGGTGGATTAGCCGTGCTAAATTGCCCATAGCGTTCAGGGATGTGCAGGCTAGGTGGGTTAGCCATGGGAAGTGCAGGGTACAAGAATAAGGTAGGATGATGGGTCTGAGTGGGATGCTGTTTGGAGGGTTGCTGTGGGTTGAATGGTCTGTTTCCACACTGTAGGGATTCTATGACTGTCCCACTTTTTACACGAAGGAATTTCACCAGAACTCACTTTTCACCTCCCATCATTTCCCTCCCCACAATCTCCCTATGCCCCACCCAGTCCCCTCATGCCCGACGGACTCAAATACACTCCATGCCAACCTACTGTCCTTTACTCACCCACTATGTCTCTTTATAACACCAATCCATGGTCCTTCCCTACCACCCTTTGGCCTTACACCAACCATTGAGGAGAAAGTGAGGTCTGCAGATGCTGGAGGTCAGAGCTGGAAATGTGTTGCTGGAAAAGCACAGCAGGTCAGGCAGCATCCAGGGAACAGGAGAATCGACGTTTCGGGCATAAGCCCTTCTTCAGGAAGGGCTTATGCCCGAAACGTCAATTCTCCTGTTCCCTGGATGCTGCCTGACCTGCTGTGCTTTTCCAGCAACACATTTCCAGCTTACACCAACCATTCCAACTCACCCAACATCCACCAAATGCAGAAGACAGGACGCACGCTGGGATGAAATAGATAAAATTCTGTGTTTGTTCATTCTCTTCCAAACTGTCTCATTTACTGACTGACCAGCCCTCGATCAAGCATTACAGCATCGAACATTTCACTCAAAGGCAAAATTCCTTACAACCAAGACGCATTAAAATTCCTGGCCACACATTGAACTGTATATATAACCTTGTGTAGCTGTCAATCAAACTGTGAAATTGCACCCCCGCCCCCTACTGAGATAATGGCTGGTTGAGAGGGCAGCTATACGGCAATAATCCAGGCTTATGTCAACAGGCAGAGTGAAATAGCACGCGACAATTTGATTTTCACCGAGCCCGATACAGGTTTAAGTGCCATAATGGGTGAACAGATCCCGTTGTGAGAACCAGGAGGAGAAAGTGGGGACTACAGATGCTGAAGATCAGAGTCAAGAGTGTGGTGCTGGAAAAGCGCAGCTAGTCAGGCAGCATCCTCGGATCTGCCTATGACTTTTGACAAGCTCTGAATTTATGAACTTCAAACACACATTCAAGTCCACTTTTAACAATTCCGCTGGGCATTGGACACGGCCCTGGAATCTCACATTCCAAAGGGATTCCAAAAATCTCTGGAAATGTGCTCCAGCTATCCAAGTGATTTCACCAAGTTAACCCCTGTCCCTCCCCCGGATCTCATTTGCATACCTGGTGTTTCAGACACCCCAGAGTGCAGACAGTTTGCTGATATCTACAGGCAATGGTCTCTGTAAACTTGCGCACGTATGAAATGATGCCGACCTCGAAACATGGCCGCCACACTCAGGGGCAGGACACTTGATATTTCGGCCTCTCCTGCCACTTCTGTGGAATTCTGGGAATGGCCTGTCCTTCTGAGTCCCACACGGATGCAGAGACCTCTCCCGTTGTGTTCTTACGTCGGCATGACATGGCCGGACCCGTGAGAAGATGATGAGAGTACGACCCCACAGCCAGGGGCCTGAATCCCCACTGAGCTCCAGCAGGAGGCACAGATGCTGAGGGTGCCCAGTGAGAGTGGGGTTAAAGAAGTGATAGAGATGTCAAATAGGTGTCAATGGTCACTGTGAACGGGAGAACATTTGGATTCGTTCCGCTGGGAGAACGGCAGCGGGCCCAGGTGGAAATGTCAGCATGAGAGCAAAGTGGGTTATTGAAATGGTCGACACTGGGGAGGTGGGGGCAGGGGTGGGGCAGTCAGTGGGGGGATGTGCTGGGGTGAGGGGGCAGGGGGGCGGTGGGGGGGATGGGCCGGGGTGAGAGGGCAGGGGGCAGTGGGGGGATGGGCCGGGGTGAGGGGGCAGGGAGCAGTGGGGGGGGGGATGGGCTGGGGTGAGAGGGCAGGGGGCAGTGGGGGGATGTGCAGGGGTGAGAGGGCAGGAGACGGTGAGGACGATGGGCCGGGGTGAGAGGGCAGGGGGCAGTGGGGACGATGGGCTGAGGTGAGGGGGCAGGGGTTAGTGAGGATGATGGACTGTGGTGAGGGGGCAGGGGACCGTGGGGGGGATGGGCAGGGGTGAAGGGACAGGGGGCGGTGGGGGGATGGACTGAGGTGAGGGGGCAGGGGGCCATGGGGCTGATGGGCAGGGGTGAGGGGGCAGGGGGCCATGGGGGGGATGGGCAGGGGTGAGGGGGCAGGGGCGGTGGGGGGATGGGCTGAGGTGAGGGGGCAGGGGGCTGTGGGGGGGATGGGCAGGGGTGAGGGGGCAGGGGGCTGTGGGGGGCATGGGCAGGGGTGAGGGGACAGGGGGCGGTGGGGGGATGGGCCGGGGCGAGGGCGGTGGGGGGATAGACAGTGGGGGAGGGGAGTAGGGGGAGTAGGTGGCGTTTTTAATGAGGGAGTGGGATTGTGAGGGGGCGGGCTGGGGGTGGGTGTGTGTTGTGGGGGGAAGTGGTTGTGGGGATTCGGGGGGGGAAGATGGTGGAGGGGGGAGATATGGGTTATTCTTACAGACAGAGTGGAGAGGTTCCCCAAAGCGATCACCCATTCTGCCCTCAGTAGCGTGGAGCCATTTGATCCCTTTCACAATGAACATTGACACCTCTTTAATATCTCTGCCACTCCTTTACCACCATTAACTGCCTTTGGCTTTCGCTCTGGGCACACTCACTGTCTGCTCCCCTCCCCCTCCCCCAATCACTGACATGAGAAACATCCTTTTCCTGTTCCTTTCAATTCCGAAAAACTGCCACACGGGGTTAGAAACATTCGCTCTGTTTCTCTCTCCACAGATGCTGCCAGACCAGCTGAGTTCCTCCAACACCATCCTATTTTAATTATACCTTTCCAGCAGCCACAGCATTTGACTTTCATTCGAAACTCCTGCTGGGGTTGGGGCCCGAACTAGATCCCCTCGAGAAGGATAAAGGAAACGTACCCCGTCCTGCGTGTACATGGCTCGTTGTGTCCCCCGCCCTGTGTGTACACGGCTCGTTGTGTCCCCGGTCTTTTGTGTACATGGCTCATTGTGACCCCAGTCCTGTGTGTACACGGCTCGTTGTGTCCCCCGTCCTGTGTGTACACGGCTCGTTGTGTCACCTGTCCTGTGTGTACACGGCTCGTTGTGTCCCCTGTCCTGTGTGTACATGGCTCGTTGTGTGCCCTGTCCTGTGTGTACACGGCTCATTGTGTCCCCAGTCCTGTATGTACACGGCTCGTTGTTTCTTTTGTCCTGTGTGTACATGGCTCGATGTGTGCTGTGTCCCGTGTGTAGATGTCTTGTTGTGTACCCTGTCCTGTGTGTACATTGCTCGTTGTGTACACTGTCCTGTGTGTACATGGTTCGTTGTGACCCCTGTTCTGTGTGTACACGGCTATTTGTGACCCCAGTCCTGTGTGTACACAGCTCGTTGTGTCCCCTGTCCTGTGTGTACATGGCTCGTTGTGTGCCCTGTCCTTTGTGTACACGTCTCGTTGTGTACCCTGTCCTGTGTGTACATGGCTCATTGTGTTTCTGTCCTGTGTGTACATGGCTCATAGTGGGGCCCCTGTTCTGTGTGTACACGGCTCATTGTGTTTCTGTCCTGTGTGTACATGGCTCATAGTGGGCTCCCTGTCCTGTGTATACATGGCTCATTGTGTCTCTGTCCTGTGTGTACACAGCTCGTTGTGTGCCCCCTCTCCTGTGTGTACATGGCTCATTGTGTTTCTGTCCTGTGTGTACACGGTTCGTTGTGTGCCCCCTGTCCTGTGTGTACACGGCTCATTGTGTTTCTGTCCTGTGTGTACATGGCTCGTAGTGGGCCCCCTGTCCTGTATGTACATGGCTCATTGTGTCTGTGTCCTGTGTGTACACGTCTCATGGTGTTTCTTCTGTCCTGTGTGTACATCACTCATTGCGTCCCCTGTCCTGTGTGTACACGTCTCGTGGTGTTTCTTCTGTCCTGTGTGTACATCACTCATTGTGTCCCCTGTTCTGTGTGTACACGGCTTGTTATGTCCTCTGTTCTGTGTGTACATGGCACGTTGTGACCCTTGTCCTGTGTGTACACAACTCGTTGTGTGCCCTGTCCTGTGTGTACACGGCTCATTGTGTCCCCTGTCCTGTGTGTACTTGGCTCGTTGTGTCCCCTGTTCTGTGTGCACACGGCTCATTGTGTTTCTGTTTTGTCTGTACATGGCTCATTGTGTTTCTGTCCTGTGTGTACATGGCTCGTAGTGGGCCCCCTGTTCTGTGTGTACACGGCTCATTGTGTTTCTGTCCTGCGTGTACATGGCTCATAGTGGGCCCCCTGTCCTGTGTGTACATGGCTCATTGTGTCTCTGTCCTGTGTGTACGTGGCTCGTAGTGGGCCCCCTGTCCTGTGTGTACATGGCTCGTTGTGTCCCCTGTCCTGTGTGTACATGGCTCGTTGTGTCCTCTGTCCTGTGTGTACACGGCTCGTTTTATGCCTCCTGTCCTGTGTGTACACGGCTCATTGTGTTTCTGTCCTGTGTGTACGTGGCTCGTAGTGGGCCCCCTGTCTTGTGTGTACATGGCTTGTTGTGTCCCCTGTCTTGTCTGTACATGGCTCGTTGTGTCCTCTGTCTTGTGTGTACATGGCTCGTTGTTTCTTCTGCCCTGTGTGTACATAGCTCGTTGTGTCCCCCGTCCTGTGTGTACACAGCTCGTTGTGTCCCCCGTCCTGTGTGTACACGGCTCGTTGTGTCCCCTGTGCTGTGTGGACATGGTTCATTGTGGACCCTGTGCTGTGTGTATACGTCTCGTGGTGTCCCTTGTCCTGTGTGTACACATCTCATTGTGTACCCTGTCCTGTGTGTACACGTCTCATTGTGTACCCTGTCCTGTGTGAACAGGACTCGTTGTGTGCCCTGTCCTGTGTGTACATGACTCGTTGTGTCCCCTGTGCTGTGTGTACACGGCTCATTGTTTCTTCTTTTCTGCGTGTACACGGCTCATTGTGTCCTGTCCTGTGTGTACACGGCTCGTTGTGTTCCCTGTCCTGTGTGAACACCCCTCGTTGTGTTCCCTGTCCTGTGTGTACACAGCTTGTTGTGTGCCCTGTCCTGTGTGTACACAACTTGTTGTGCGCCCTGTCCGGTGTGTACATGGCTCGTTATGTGCACTGTCCTGTGTGTACACAGCTTGTTGTGTGCCCTGTCCTGTGTGTACATGGCTCGTTGTGTCTCCTGTCCTGCATGTATACGGCTCGTTGTGTCTCCTGTCCTGTGTGTACACGGCTCGTTGTGTTCCCTGTCCTGTGTGTACACGGCCCACTGTGTCCCCTTTCCTGTGTGTACACAACTCATTGTGTCCCGTGTCCTGTGTGTACACGGCTCGTGGTGTCTCCTGTCCTGTGTGTACACGGCCCACTGTGTCCCCTCTCCTGTGTACACGGCTCGTAGTGTCCCCTGTCCTGTGTGTATACAGCTTGTTGTGTCCCCTGTCCTGTGTGTATACGGCTTGTTGTGTCCCCGTTCCTGTGTGTACACAGCTCATTGTGTCCCCGTCCTGTGTGTATACGGCTCGTTGTGTCCCCTGTCCTGTGTGTACATCGCTCGTTATGTCCCCCGTGCTGTGTGTACATTGCACATTGTGACCCTTGTCCTGTGTGTACACAACTCGTTGTGTGCCCTGTCCTGTGTGTACACGTCTCGTTGTTTCTTCTGTCCTGTGTGTACATCACTCATTGTGTCCCCTGTCCTGTGTGTACACGGCTCGTTATGTCCCCTGTGCTGTGTGTACATGGCACGTTGTGACCCTTGTCCTGTGTGTACACAACTCGTTGTGTGCCCTGTCCTGTGTGTACACGTCTCGTTGTTTCTTCTGTCCTGTGTGTACTTGGCTCATTGTGTTTCTGTTTTGTCTGTACATGGCTCGTTGTGTGCCCCCTGTCCTGTGTGTACATGGCTCATTGTGTTTCTGTTCTGTGTGTACACGGCTCATTGTGTTTCTGTTCTGTGTGTACATGGCTCATAGTGGGCCCCCTGTCCTGTGTATACATGGCTCATTGAGTCTCTGTCCTGTGTGTACACGGCTCGTTGTGTGCCCCCTCTCCTGTGTGTACATGGCTCATTGTGTTTCTGTACTGTGTGTACACGGCTCGTTGTGTGCCCCCTGTCCTGTGTGTACACGGCTCATTGTGTTTCTGTCCTGTGTGTACATGGCTCGTAGTGGGCCCCCTCTCCTGTATGTACATGGCTCATTGTGTCTCTGTCCTGTGTGTACGTGGCTCGTAGTGGGCCCCCTGTCCTGTGTGTACATGGCTTGTTGTGTCCCCTGTCTTGTGTGTATATGGCTCGTTGTGTCCCCTGTCCTGCGTGTACATGGCTCATTGTTTCCCCTGTCCTGTGTGTACACGGCTCATTGTGTCCCCTGTCTTGTGTGTACATAGCTCGTTGTCTCCCCTGTCCTGTGTGTACGTGGCTCGTTGTGTCCCCTGTCCTGTGTGTACATGGCTCATTGTGTCCCCTGTCCTGTATGTACACAGCTCGTTATGTCCCCTGTGCTGTGTGTACATGGCACGTTGTGACCCTTGTCCTGTGTGTACACAACTCGTTGTGTGCCCTGTCCTGTGTGTACACGGCTCATTGTGTCCCCTGTCCTGTGTGTACTTGGCTCATTGTGGTCCCCTGTTCTGTGTGCACACGGCTCATTGTGTTTCTGTTTTGTCTGGTCATGGCTCGTTGTGTGCCCCCTGTCCTGTGTGTACATGGCTCATTGTGTTTCTGTCCTGTGTGTACATGGCTCGTAGTGGGCCCCCTGTTCTGTGTGTACACGGCTCATTGTGTTTCTGTCCTGCGTGTACATGGCTCATAGTGGGCCCCCTGTCCTGTGTGTACATGGCTCATTGTGTCTCTGTCCTGTGTGTACGTGGCTCGTAGTTGGCCCCCTGTCCTGTGTGTACATGGCTCGTTGTGTCCCCTGTCCTGTGTGTACATGGCTCGTTGTGTCCCCTGTCCTGTGTGTACACGGCTCATTGTGTTTCTGTCCTGTGTGTACACGGCTCGTTGTGTGCCCCCTGTCCTGTGTGTACACGGCTCATTGTGTTTCTGTCCTGTGTGTACGTGGCTCGTAGTGGGCCCCCTGTCTTGTGTGTACATGGCTTGTTGTGCCCCCTGTCTTGTGTGTACACGGCTCGTTGTGTCCTCTGTCTTGTGTGTACATGGCTCGTTGTTTCTTCTGTCCTGTGTGTACATCGCTCATTGTGTCCCCTGTCCTGTGTGTACACAGCTCGTTATGTCCCCTGTACTGTGTGTACACGGCTCGTTGTGTCCCCCGTCCTGTGTGTACACGGCTCGTTGTGTCCCCTGTGCTGTGTGGACATGGTTCATTGTGGACGCTGTGCTGTGTGTATACGTCTCGTGGTGTCCCTTGTCCTGTGTGTACACGGCTCGTTGTGTGCCCCCTGTCCTGTGTGTACATGGCTCATTGTGTTTCTGTCCTGTGTGTACATGGCTCGTAGTGGGCCCCCTGTTCTGTGTGTACACGGCTCATTGTGTTTCTGTTCTGTGTGTACATGGCTCATAGTGGGCCCCCTGTCCTGTGTGTACATGGTTCATTGTGTCTCTGTCCTGTGTGTACGTGGCTCGTAGTTGGCCCCCTGTCCTGTGTGTACATGGCTCGTTGTGTCCCCTGTCCTGTGTGTACATGGCTCGTTGTGTCCCCTGTCCTGTGTGTACACGGCTCATTGTGTTTCTGTCCTGTGTGTACACGGCTCGTTGTGTGCCCCCTGTCCTGTGTGTACACGGCTCATTGTGTTTCTGTCCTGTGTGTACGTGGCTCGTAGTGGGCCCCCTGTCTTGTGTGTACATGGCTTGTTGTGCCCCCTGTCTTGTGTGTACACGGCTCGTTGTGTCCTCTGTCTTGTGTGTACATGGCTCGTTGTTTCTTCTGTCCTGTGTGTACATCGCTCATTGTGTCCCCTGTCCTGTGTGTACACAGCTCGTTATGTCCCCTGTACTGTGTGTACACGGCTCGTTGTGTCCCCCGTCCTGTGTGTACACGGCTCGTTGTGTCCCCTGTGCTGTGTGGACATGGTTCATTGTGGACGCTGTGCTGTGTGTATACGTCTCGTGGTGTCCCTTGTCCTGTGTGTACACATCTCGTTGTGTACCCTGTCCTGTGTGTACACGTCTCGTTATGTACCCTGTCCTGTGTGAACAGGGCTCGTTGTGTGCCCTGTCCTGTGTGTACATGACTCGTTGTGCCCCTGTGCTGTGTGTACACGGCTCATTTTTTCTTCTTTTCTGTGTGTACACGGCTCGTTGTGTCCTGTCCTGTGAGTACACGACTCGTTGTGTCCCCTGTCCTGTGTGAACATGGCTCGTTATGTTCCCTGTGCTGTGTGTACACGGCGCGTTGTGTTCTCTATCCTGTGTGAACACCCCTCGTTGTGTTCCCTGTCCTGTGTGTACACAGCTTGTTGTGTGCCCTGTCCTGTGTGTACATGGCTCATTGTGCGCCCTGTCCGGTGTGTACATGGCTCGTTATGTGCACTGTCCTGTGTGTACACAGCTTGTTGTGTGCCCTGTCCTGTGTGTACATGGCTCGTTGTGTCTCCTGTCCTGCATGTATACGGCTCGTTGTGTCTCCTGTCCTGTGTGTACACGGCTCGTTGTGTTCCCTGTCCTGTGTGTACACGGCCCACTGTGTCCCCTTTCCTGTGTGTACACAACTCATTGTGTCCCGTGTCCTGTGTGTACACGGCTCGTGATGTCTCCTGTCCTGTTTGTACACGGCCCACTGTGTCCCCTCTCCTGTGTACACGGCTCGTAGTGTCCCCTGTCCTGTGTGTATACGGCCCACTGTGTCCCCTGTCCTGTGTGTATACGGCTCGTTGTGTCCCCGTTCCTATGTGTACACAGCTCTTTGTGTCCCCGTCCTGTGTGTATACGGCTCGTTATGTCCCCGTTCCTGTGTGTACATGGCTCGTTATGTCCCCGTCCTGTGTGTATACGGCTCGTTGTGTCCCCGTTCCTGTGTGTACACAGCTCATTGTGTCCCCGTCCTGTGTGTATACGGCTCGTTGTGTCCCCGTTCCTGTGTGTACACGGCTCGTTATGTCCCCGTCCTGTGTGTATACGGCTCGTTGTGTCCCCGTTCCTGTGTGTACACGGCTCGTTGTGTCCCCTGTCCTGTGTGTACATGGCTCGTTGTTTCTTCTGTCCTGTGTGTACATTGCACATTGTGACCCTTGTCCTGTGTGTACACAACTCGTTGTGTGCCCTGTCCTGGGTGTACATGGCTCGTTGTTTCTTCTGTCCTGTGTGTACATCACTCATTGTGTCCCTTGTCCTGTGTGTACACGGCTCGTTATGTCCCCTATGCTGTGTGTACATGGCACGTTGTGACCCTTGTCCTGTGTGTACACAACTCGTTGTGTGCCCTGTCCTGGGTGTACTTGGCTCATTGTGTTTCTGTTTTGTCTGTACATGGCTCGTTGTGTGCCCCCTGTCCTGTGTGTACATGGCTCATTGTGTTTCTGTTCTGTGTGTACACGGCTCATTGTGTTTCTGTTCTGTGTGTACATGGCTCATAGTGGGCCCCCTGTCCTGTGTATACATGGCTCATTGAGTCTCTGTCCTGTGTGTACACGGCTCGTTGTGTGCCCCCTCTCCTGTGTGTACATGGCTCATTGTGTTTCTGTCCTGTGTGTACACGGCTCGTTGTGTGCCCCCTGTCCTGTGTGCACACGGCTCATTGTGTTTCTGTCCTGTGTGTACATGGTTCGTAGTGGGCCCCCTCTCCTGTATGTACATGGCTCATTGTGTCTCTGTCCTGTGTGTACGTGGCTCGTAGTGGGCCCCCTGTCCTGTGTGTACATGGCTTGTTGTGTCCCCTGTCTTGTGTGTACATGGCTCGTTGTGTCCCCTGTCCTGTGTGTACATGGCTCATTGTTTCCCCTGTCCTGTGTGTACACGGCTCATTGTGTCCCCTGTCTTGTGTGTACATAGCTCGTTGTCTCCCCTGTCCTGTGTGTACGTGGCTCGTTGTGTCCCCTGTCCTGCGTGTACATGGCTCATTGTGTCCCCTGTCCTGTGTGTACACAGCTCGTTATGTCCCCTGTGCTGTGTGTACATGGCACGTTGTGACCCTTGTCCTGTGTGTACACAACTCATTGTGTGCCCTGTCCTGTGTGTACACGGCTCATTGTGTCCCCTGTCCTGTGTGTACTTGGCTCATTGTGGTCCCCTGTTCTGTGTGC
This sequence comes from Chiloscyllium plagiosum, assembly GCF_037043375.1. Taxonomy (NCBI): domain Eukaryota; kingdom Metazoa; phylum Chordata; class Chondrichthyes; order Orectolobiformes; family Hemiscylliidae; genus Chiloscyllium; species Chiloscyllium plagiosum. Next base: position 20,746,278 of record NW_028270171.1, on the reverse strand, counting down.
ACACGGCTCATTGTGTTTCTGTTTTGTCTGTACATGGCTCGTTGTGTGCCCCCTGTCCTGTGTGTACATGGCTCATTGTGTTTCTGTCCTGTGTGTACATGGCTCGTAGTGGGCCCCCTGTTCTGTGTGTACACGGCTCATTGTGTTTCTGTCCTGCGTGTACATGGCTCATAGTGGGCCCCCTGTCCTGTGTGTACATGGCTCATTGTGTCTCTGTCCTGTGTGTACGTGGCTCGTAGTGGGCCCCCTGTCCTGTGTGTACATGGCTCGTTGTGTCCCCTGTCCTGTGTGTACATGGCTCGTTGTGTCCTCTGTCCTGTGTGTACACGGCTCATTGTGTTTCTGTCCTGTGTGTACACGGCTCGTTGTGTGCCCCCTGTCCTGTGTGTACACGGCTCATTGTGTTTCTGTCCTGTGTGTACGTGGCTCATAGTGGGCCCCCTGTCTTGTGTGTACATGGCTTGTTGTGCCCCCTGTCTTGTGTGTACACGGCTCGTTGTGTCCTCTGTCTTGTGTGTACATGGCTCGTTGTTTCTTCTGTCCTGTGTGTACATTGCTCATTGTGTCCCCTGTCCTGTGTGTACACAGCTCGTTATGTCCCCTGTGCTGTGTGTACATAGCTCGTTGTGTCCCCCGTCCTGTGTGTACACGGCTCGTTGTGTCCTCTGTGCTGTGTGGACATGGTTCATTGTGGATGCTGTGCTGTGTGTACACGTCTCGTGGTGTCCCTTGTCCTGTGTGTACACATCTCGTTGTGTACCCTGTCCTGTGTGTACACGTCTCGTTGTGTACCCTGTCCTGTGTGAACAGGGCTCGTTGTGTCCTGTCCTGTGTGTACACGACTCGTTGTGTCCCCTGTCCTGTGTGAACACGGCTCGTTATGTTCCCTGTGCTGTGTGTACACGGCGCGTTGTGTTCCCTATCCTGTGTGAACACCCCTCGTTGTGTTCCCTGTCCTGTGTGTACACAGCTTGTTGTGTGCCCTGTCCTGTGTGTACACAACTTGTTGTGTGCCCTGTCCTGTGTGTACATGGCTCATTGTGCACCCTGTCCGGTGTGTACATGACTCGTTATGTGCACTGTCCTGTGTGTACACAGCTTGTTGTGTGCCCTGTCATGTGTGTAAATGGCTCGTTGTGTCTCCTGTCCTGTGTGTACACGGCTCGTTGTGTTCCCTGTCCTGTGTGTACACGGCCCACTGTGTCCCCTTTCCTGTGTGTACACAACTCATTGTGTCCCGTGTCCTGTGTGTACACAACTCATTGTGTCCCGTGTCCTGTGTGTACACGGCTCGTTGTGTCCCTGTTCCTGTGTGTACACGGCTCTTTGTGTCCACGTCCTGTGTGTATACGGCTCGTTGTGTCCCCGTTCCTGTGTGTACACGGCTCGTAGTGTCCCCTGTCCTGTGTGTATACGGCTCGTTGTGTTCCCTGTCCTGTGTGTATACGGCTCGTTGTGTTCCCTGTCCTGTGTCGGAGACACAGTATTCAATTCGATTCCTGAGAAATGTTGCTGCTGGAGCCAGCGCTAGGCCGTGTGTGAGGGGAGAGTGACCCGTCCTACAGTGACCCAGTTGCTGATTGGTCACCACGGCAGCAACTGAGCATGTTTCCAAAGCTGGGCCTGGGTTTAGCCCTCGAACCTGTATTCCTTGGTTCGTGTCCCGTTCAGAGACATGAGCTGGGGATTACCAACAGGCAGAGAAAGCTGGGAATGGGACAGAGAGTCAGCGTCAACAATGGTAGGCCGAATGGCCTCTCTCTGTGTCATTCTGAGTGCTGCCTCTGCACTGTGATGTTCTGAGGGGTGGTGCTGGGGGAGCGGGACAGGCTGCACTGGGCCGTTCCTGGCTGGGGGCTGTCCTGCTTTATGCCCACTGGGCCCACAGGTTGTGCTGGAAAAACACGCTGAGTTAACACTTGCCTTCGGCCTTGCCATTTGTCTGAGCCCTGGCACAGCCGACCAGTCAGACACCGTGGAGCTGAGGGAAGAGCAGCTCATTAACCTATCAGCACCCCCTCTCCAGAGCACCGCATTCGGATATAACCCTCCTCCAAAGCCCCAGTGGTCAGACCTGAGGGAGGCCTGTTGGGTGGGTTTCTGCGTTCGTTATCATTTAACCACCTCCTCGTCCTCGCTGAAATCATTGGGGTGGGGGGGGGAGGGGAGCGTTAACATCCACTGCAAACCCCCCCCGCCCCTCCCCTCCACAACGAGGAGAGTGAGTGACCCCCTTTAGTTTAAAGTCATTTGAACAAAGGCAGGAGTTATACGTTTAATGGTTGTTCATGACTTGGCGGAGCCGGTGTTGGACTGGGATGGGCAGAGTTGAAAATCACACAAGGTCCCCTTCCTCTCGGAAAGATGTTGTGAAACTTGAAAGGGTTCAGAAAAGATTTACAAGGATGTTGCCAGGGTTGGAGGATCTGAGCTGCAGGGAGAGGCTGAACAGGCTGGGGCTGTTTTCCCTGGAGCGTCGGAGGCTGAGGGGTGACCTTATAGAGGTTTACAAAATCATGAGGGGCATGGATAGGGTAAATAGACAAAGTGTTTTCCCTGGGGTGGGGGAGTCCAGACTAGAGGGCATGGGTTTAGGGTGAGAGGGGAAAGATATAAAAGAGACCTAAAGGGGCAACTTTTTCACACAGAGGGTGGTACATGTATGGAATGAACTGCCAGAGGATGTGGTGGAGGCTGGTACAATTGCAACATTTAAGAGGCATTTGGATGGGTATATGAATAGGAAGGGTTTGGAGGGATATGGGCCGGGTGCTGGCAGGTGGGACCAGATTGGGTTGGGATATCTGGTCGGTGTGGACGGGTTGGACCGAAGGGTCTGTATCCACGCTGTACATCTCTATGACTCTGTGGCTCAATGACCGGTTAAGTCGAAAAGGTTTATTTGGAAGCACTAGCTTTCGGAGCGCTGCTCCTTTATCAGGTGGTTGTGGGGGTTAAGGATGTGGGGGGCTAGTGCTTCCAAATAAACCTGTCGGGCAATAACCCGGTGTTGTGTGATTTTTAATCATTAATGTTAGGGACTTGGGTAATGTTGGAGAACAGAGAGATCTCGGATCTAGGGGTTCAGGTACATAATTCCTCAAAGTTTGCGTCACTGGTAGACGGGGGTGGGGGGTGGGTTTTGAGAAAGTGGCTCGCACACTTGCCTTCATTGTTGAGTCCTTTGAGTGTAGGGGTTGGGACGTCATGTTGGGGTTGTACAGGACATTGGTGAGGCCTCTCCTGGC
>NW_028270171.1:20730530-20738030 GCF_037043375.1 Chiloscyllium plagiosum | reverse complement strand
AGTCCAATCTCTCTCCCTCGCTCCTGGCCAGGCAACATCCTGGTGTATCTCCTCCCTCCTCTGGGGAAATCCTCGAGCTGAGGATTCCTGAAAATGCGCATGGCGTTCCCAGGCTAGCTCCAGAACGCTCCTTCCTATCGGAATGATGTTGTGAAACTTGAAAGGGTTCAGAAAAGATTGACAAGGATGTTGCCAGGGTTGGAGGATTTGAGCTACAGGGAGAGGCTGAACAGGCTGGGGCTGTTTTCCCTGGAGTGTCGGAGGCTGAGGGGTCACCTTATAGAGGTTTACAAAATTATGAGGGACATGGATAGGGTCAATAGACAAAGTCTTTTCCCTGGGGCCAGGGAGTCCAGAACTAGAGGGCATTGGTTAAGGGTGAGAGGGGAAAGATATAAAAGGGACCTAAGGGGCAACTTTTTCACACAGAGGGTGGTACGGGTATGGAATGAGCTGCCAGAGGAAGTGGTGGAGGTTGGTACACTTGCAACATTTAAGAGGCATTTGGGTGGGTATATGAATAGGAAGGGTTTGGAGGGATATGGGTCAAGTGCTGGCAAATGGGACTAGATTGGGTTGGGATATTTGGTCGGCCTGGACAGGTTGGACCGAAGGGTCTGTTTCCATGCTGTACATCTCTCTGACTCTATGAGTCTTTGAGGCACTTTCCTTAACAGCAAAGTGTCATGTATTGCGCGATAGTCATGACGTTAGCTAGGGAAAGGACCAGGAACCGAGAGTGACATTCCTGACCCCATTAGGAATCTCGAGACGGATTCCTCCATCCCCCCGTCTGGGTATAAGTGCTGGCAGGTGAGACTAGATTGGGTTGGGATATCTGGTCGGCATGGACGGGTTGGACCGAAGGGTCTGTTTCCGTGCTGTACATCTCTGTGACTGCGCACAGTTGTTGAGAGTAAAAGCGAGCAGCTGGTCTTACCTCGACATGTTCATCTCCGTCTGAGGCCTTCGGGCCTTCTCCAGGCCGAGTTTGGTGAAAATTCCCACCAGCACCATCACGGCTACCACCCCGCAGATGATGTAGACGATCATGTTGGTCTTGTCCTTGGCCGGGCCCTCCACGGGTTCGTCCACTTTGACGGGCGGCTTGCCCGTGTTGACCCAGTTGGGCGTGTCGTAGTTGGTGCAGGTGCTCTGGTCCAGGCGGTCGTGGGCAAACTCACAGCAGAAACGGTAGCCGCAGGTGCCACAGCAGTACAGGTAGGTGTGGGCGTTGCAGTTAAACGGCGGGTCCCACTGGCCCATCACGTCGTAGTAACCGCGGCAACGGTCGGAGGTCGAGGGTCGCTCGGTCGGAGCCTCCCCGGCTCTGGTCCCATTGTCCGCCGGCACGGTTTCCGACTGCTCCACTTCGCCACCGTGCGCCCGCACCCAGATCAACACCTGCCCCGTCAGCAGGTAACCCCAGAGTCCGCCCATCGCCACCCGCGGGCGTGGCCGGGAGAGCCAACACGGGAGGAGGAGGGGGGGGCTATGGCCGGTCAAGATGGCGTCTTGCTCCTCTGGAAGGTCGGAGGTCAGCGTGCTCCGTCAAGCGCCGAGGTCGGAGGTGACATGCAGTTCAGAGAGACGGGGTCAATACCTTAGGCAGCCTCCTTGACATGTGTGTGGGTGAGAGGGAGAGAGAGAGAGAAACACAGGAGTGACGAACGACTATCCAGGTCCACCCAATAGCGTGAGCTGGAGGCCGAGATGGTAAATCACATCGCCATTTAATCCCTGTGGGAATCAGCACAGATAGAGACACATCAGTACGCACTCTGTAAACACAGAGCCACTCACAGAGCATTACTCACTTTAATAACAATGCCTGGACACATTCCATCTGACCTGCAGAACGTCATCTCACTGAAAGCTAGCTCCTGCTGGGTTTTATCTTCATCGAGTTCTTTGCTTTCACCTCCTCCGAGTTCTCCACTCTGTCTCTGCTAAAGTGGGGGAGCATCGCTGCGATATACTCACTCGGGTTGTGGGCTCCAGTTCTGGCCTGTGTGGTCGTACTCTGGTCGAGAGAAAGGCAATGATACAGAGCCCCCACTCCCAGGGTGGCGTAAGCCATCTTCACCCGTTTCCCACCCGCCCCTCCCTTGCCTTGGGTTCATTTGACCCTGAAATTCACACAACGGTGGCCACGCCATGGCCATTCGGCCCCGCTGCGCACCAACCCTCATGCCGACTCTCTGCATACCAGCCCTCTCCGTACACCTCTCTCTCTCTCTCCTGTGTGTTTGCCCAGCCTTCCTACTGCCCCCATGGCACCAATGTTGCCCACTCTCTGGGCAAGCAATCAGCCCCTCGTGAGCTTCCGATTGGCTGTCTTATACATGTCATTGTGCGAAGGCTTTAGGACCCTGGAGCAATTCCGCGCGGAGCTGCACTTCACAGGGTGTAAATAGCACAGTGTGGGCTGAGCTAAGGAGAAGATGGAAGCACACAGAGGGCTGGACGGTGTGAATGACAGATACACGGGCGGAGAGGCACATGGGGTATACTGACCAGTAGAATTCACGGAGCACGGAAGTCTTTCCATAATGTGACTAAGATTAGAGCGTGGTCTGTCTCTGAATGTCACAAATGACGGTTTACAGCCTCAATATGGAATGGACAGTGCTACATCGCCTCTCCTTGACCAGTTTATACTTTAGTCAAACTCCCCGTGACTGGAGTTATTCCGGTCTCAAGGTTAAGTTGGGCCCGTGCCCGTGTTGTGAGCAGCGCGGAGCCTGGAAATGGATTGCCAAAGCTCACACAGAGAGCGTTCAGGAAGCTCGGAGATTTAATGCGTAGCAGAGTGGAGTGATGCATTGATCACAGGAGACGGAAGAGTGACGGTGCTACATAAAGGCTGGGATGGTGAGGGGAGAGCAGAGGCAGAGGCACCCACTGGGCCTAGATATCGGTGACAGTGGGTAAGGCAAAGGAGAGGGAGTGGTTCAATCAACAAACAGCATCCTGGGCTTTATCAGGAGACTCTGCCAAATGCAAGGAGCTTACGGTAAGACAGTATAAAAGCCTGGGTTCAGCTGCACTGGGACGAGATTGTGTAAGTCCCTATCGAAGGTGAGAGTCAGGGTTAGGGTTCAAGGTTACAGACACCACATGGTAGCTCCATGATGTGTTGACTGGTCCTGAGCCATTTTCAAAGTCTCCTCACTGTCAGTGAAGAAACAGAGTCTGACCCTCAGCCTGAAGGGTCACCAAGGGGGTCAGGTAACCCTTCAGGCTTGGCCAAGGTCCGAGGGCTCCCACAACTTAGCCAAGGTCAAGGGGTCGGGGGATTGAATCATCGTCATCATCCCAACCATGTGGATGGAGGCCATTCAAGCCCATACCAACCTTCCAAAGGGCATTCCAACCCCACCCCCCACCCCCAACTCCCTGACATTATCCCTGTAACTTCCCCCCCCAACTCCCTGTAACTTCCCCCCCCAACTCCCTGTAACCTCCCCCCCCAACTCCCTGACATTATCCCTGTAACCTCCCCCCACCCCCAACTCCCTGACATTATCCCTGTAACCTCCCCCCGCCCCCAACTCCCTGACATTATCCCTGTAACCCCCCCGCCCCCAACTCCCTGACATTATCCCTGTAACCTCCCCCCGCCCCCAACTCCCTGACATTATCCCTGTAACCCCCCCGCCCCCAACTCCCTGACATTATCCCTGTAACCTCCCCCCGCCCCCAACTCCCTGACATTATCCCTGTAACCCCCCCGCCCCCAACTCCCTGACATTATCCCTGTAACCCCCCCGCCCCCAATTCCCTGACATTATCCCTGTAACCTCCCCCCGCCCCCAACTCCCTGACATTATCCCTGTAACCTCCCCCCACCCCCAACTCCCTGACATTATCCCTGTAACCCCCCCGCCCCCAACTCCCTGACATTATCCCTGTAACCTCCCCGCCCCCAACTCCCTGACATTATCCCTGTAACCTCCCCCCACCCCCAACTCCCTGACATTATCCCTGTAACCTCCCCCCCCAACTCCCTGACATTATCCCTGTAACCTCCCCCCGCCCCCAACTCCCTCACATTATCCCTGTAACCTACCCCCCCAACATTATCCCTGTAACCTCCCCCCCCAACTCCCTGACATTATCCCTGTAACCTCCCCCCGCCCCCAACTCCCTGACATTATCCCTGTAACCTCCCCCCCAACTCCCTGACATTATCCCTGTAACCTCCCCCCCCAACTCCCTGACATTATCCCTGTAACCTCCCCCCCCAACTCCCTGACATTATCCCTGTAACCTCCCCCCCCAACTCCCTGACATTATCCCTGTAACCCAGCATTTCCCACCTTGACCTGCACATTGTTGAACTATGGGAGGAAGCCCACGCAGAGGCAGGGAGAACGTGCAAACTCCACACAGACAGTCGCGCGTGGCTGGAATCGAACCCGGGTCCCCTGGCGCTGTGAGGCAGCAGTGCTACCCACTGAGCCACCGTGGAATCTGGGGGTGCAGTTCAGGTTTGGAGAGCGCTGTGCTGCTTTGGTGGGAATGGTGAACAGGACAACAGGGTGGTGAGGAAGGACAGAGAGAGGGAGAGATAGACAGAGACTGAGAGAGAGAGACACACACACACACAGAGAATGAGACAGAAATCACTCCACAGAGGCCAGCATCCTGTCACCAAGTCAACCGTTGTTTACAATGCTGGTTGTGAAGGCCTTATGGTTTCCCCCATCACCACTAACCGTTCCAGTTTTGCCAGGAACAGATCTTCCTGCGTCCGAAGTCTGATATTGTCAGTGTGCCCAGGAGATTTAAACCCATTACGGACTCTTCCAATGGTGATCCCACCAGCAGTGTACCTACCAGTGGGAGGCAGCTCAATCCATCTGCATTAGCTATGGTGTTCCCAGGCGGTATTCCAACGTGGAAGTCTATGCACTTGGCATAACAGCCCAGTGCTGAAATCGGTCTGAAGCTGTGGGTGTCCTCTATAAGTAGGCCGTGCAGGCGTTTGTGGACCGTTATTGTTTCCAGTTTATGTCCGTAAAGGTGCTGGGGGACCCTCCTGACTCCAAATATGACCACCAAACCTTCCTTCTCTACCTAGGCATATTTACACTCTGCGTTAACCAAAGTCCTGGATACACACGCTGTTGGGTATTCCTCTCCATCGGGCCACCTTCCCCATGCCGTACAGGGGGGCATCACCTGTCAATCTCACTTGGGGAATCACAGTGTTGAAAAATGTGTTGCTGGAAAAGCGCAGCAGGTCAGGCAGCATCCAAGGAGCAGGAGAATCGACGTTTCGGGCATAAGCCCTTCTTCAGGAAACGTCGATTCTCCTGCTCCTTGGATGCTGCCTGACCTGCTGCGCTTTTCCAGCAACACATTTTTCAGCTCTGATCTCCAGCATCTGCAGTCCTCACTTTCTCCCTGGGATCACAGTGTGCCAACACCTTCGGTTGGGGGGGGGTGTGGGGAACGATAGCTGTTTCTTCACTTCCCCTGTTAGCGATGGAGTGGCCATGTGACCATTTCCAAGGCTGACTCCTGTTTAAGGAGAAGGCGGCAGGATGGGGGCCAGGTTTATGGAGGAACTCCCTGTAAAAGTCCAGCCTCAGAAAGACCTAAGCTCTGGTGCAGACATGGGAGCTAGGGCATCTTTGATCACCCTCATTTTATCTCCCATCAGGTGTAACCCAGTCTTGTCGACTCTAGCCCAAGCCGGTCACTTTCCCTTCTAAGGCATCCTGGGAGAAACGTCCAGGGACGATACCCAAGTTCTCACGGTGTATCCGATTGGTGTTGCCTGTTAGTAGCACATCATCTCATCGGATGGGCTAGACCTTGGAAAATGTTCTCCAGTGACCCCTGAGAAATGGGCAGCTGCCGATACCCCAAATGGCAGTCTTGTCCATTGGTTTAAAGCCTCATGGATATTAAGTGCAGCATACTCCTGGGAATCCTCATCTAACCACAACTGCAAATACCCACGGTCCATGTCCAACCTCGCGAAGGACAGCCAGTGTTGTGGGGCGGCTCGGTCGCTCAGTGGTTAGCACCGCTGCCTCTCAGCGCCAGGGACCCGGGTTTAATTCCTGCCTCAGGCAACTGTCTGGGTGGAGTTTGCACATTCTCCCCGTGTCTGTGCGGGTTTCCTCCCACAGGTCAGGGTGAATTGGCCAAGTTAAATTGCCCGTAGTGTTCGGTGTAGGGGAATGGGTCATGGGTGGGCTGCTCTTCGCAGGGTCGGTGTGGACTTGTTGGGCCGAAGGGCCTGTTTCCACACTGTAGGGAATCTAATCATAACTCCTCTGTGCGGGGGATTGGGTATTTATCCAGCTGAGAAAATCAGTTCCCTGTTTGTTTAAAATCCCCACAAAGGAAAACTGGTTGGTGCGCCTGGTGCTGCCCATTGCACACTTTCTGCTGGTCTGATCATTCCTTGGCTCCTGGCCTCCTGATTTCTGCCTTGACTTGTGCCCGTGAGGTAACTGACCCTGGGCGAACCCTCCTCTTTATTTTCTTTTCCTTCCTCTTTTTCTCTTTTATTTTGCTTTTTTTTTCTTCTTGCTTTGTCCCCACCTTACAACCTAACTGCAGTAGTGCTTATATTTTCCCCAGCACTCATGGTGTGTGTGTGTAGGTGTGAGATACAGTGAGAGACACAAGGTGCACGAATCTTTATTCGATTTCCACCACCAGGAAGATAGGAAAACACCCGAGTGGCCAGTGACAAACACTGCCCTTCACATCAAAGGGCAGTGCTGTGTGATCAAAACAGTGAAGGGGAGGGTAGGGACTAAATCAAAATGGAGTTGGAGGGAGAAATGATGCACCCCACTCCCTGCGGCGCCCACCTCTCCCTGAACAACTCCAGGGTGTTGGTCGACACCGCGTGCTCCTTCTCCAAGGACACCCGGGCTCTAACGTAACCGCGGAAGAGGGGCAGGCAGTCGGCCCTAACGACCCCCTCCACGGCCCGCTGCCTGGACCTGTTGATGGCCAGTTTGGCCAGGCCCAGGAGCAGACCCACGAGGAGGTCTTCAGACCTACCCTCCCTCCTCCGTACCGGGTGCCCAAAGATCAGGAGCGTGGGACTGAAGTGCAGCCAAAAGCAGAGGAGGAGGTTTTTCAGAAAATCAAAAAGGGAGTGCAAACGCCCACACCCAATATATACATGGTCCACGGACTCCACAGCGCCACAGAACAAGCAGCCGGGCTGGGAGTTCGTGAACCACCGCAATCTGCGGTTGCAGGGGACTGCTGCGTGCAGCACCCTCCACCCCAGATCTCCGAGAGAAAGGGGGAGGACCCCCGCGTACAGACCCCTCCACTCCTGCTTCTATCTGTCATCCAGGGCTCCTATGAGGTCCACTTGGCTGACCTCATCACAATCAACACAGACACAGAGAGAGAATGAGGGAGACAGAGGGAGAATTACAGAAACTGAGAGAGAGAGAGAGAGAGAAATGGCACTGCTGCACTTTCACAAGGGGTTAACTGCAGATTATTATTTTT